>NC_060119.1:942214082-942439082 GCF_021461395.2 Schistocerca americana
GTGGGCACCGTTTATAGCTCGACAGATATAGAAACAGTACTTTACTTCTCTACACACCTTCGTAAGCATTTTATGGCCTCTACTCCGGTGAAAATCCATTGTCTCAAATCTACCAAATCTCGAACCACTGATCTATAAAAAATGGTCTTAATAAACCCTCGTGCACCGAAATCCAGCGGTGTTACATCGGATGAGCGAGAGAGCCAGGCAATGGAGACACACACACACACACACACACACACACACACACACTCATTTAGATTTCATCAGTGGCCGAGAACAGGTAGGGTCGACACGGAGATTGGTTCCAAGTTTGGGTGACAATGTGACAATAGAAGTCTACAGATTTTAGCCAAACACGAATCAGACAATTTTGATACTTTTCTGAAACTTTCCGCGGACTACGCAGTAAAGAATGTTGCGTGCGTAAAAAAATTGTAAGGAAAAGCAAGAACAGTCGCAGATGACAAACACTTAATGTAAATACAATCAGCTGATCATCTATGTAATATAGCGCACATAAACTGATGGATGAGCCGGCCGCGGTGGTCTCGCGGTTCTAGGCGCGCAGTCCGGAACCGCGTGACTGCTACGGTCGCAGGTTCGAATCCTGCCTCGGGCATGGATGTGTGTGATGTCCTTAGGTTAGTTAGGTTTAAGTAGTTCTAAGTTCTAGGGGACTGATGACCACAGCTGTTAAGTCCCATAGTGCTCAGAGCCATTTGAACCATTTTAAACTGATGGGTGATCCTCTGTTTGACGACGCCATTTGACTGTATTACTAGTTATAGACAACAGTCAAATATTTACTGGTTATCAAATGGTTCAAATGGCTCTGAGCACTATGGGACTTAACTTCTGAGGTCATCAGTCCGTTAGAACTTAGAGCTACCTAAACCTAACTAACCTAAGGACATCACACACATCCATGCTCGAGGCAGGATTCGAACCTGCGACCGTAGCGGTCGCGCGGTTCCAGACTGAAGCGCCTAGAACCGCTCGGCCACCTCGGCTGGCTACTGGTTATCGCACAGCGTGGGTTAAGAGCAACGTTTATATAATTTGTTCATATTTCCCACGTTGTTGGTGGAGAACGTCTTTGCGCATATTAACTTCGATTAAGAAGTTTGTCAGTCAGTGTGCTCACAAATTTCATTGATTGGTACAATTGGTTTCGACTTTTCAGTCAGTATAAATAGCCTATAAAATAAGAAACAGTGTACATAAACAGCCATGTAACCATTACATTAACAAATTAAATAACATCTAACTATCATTTTCTTCAGGTGGGGGCACCAAAGCCGTATATTTGTCAAAGAAGATTTTGAAGTACTCCATCTCGACCTCTTTTTTCACAAGTATTCAATTTCTTATACTTTGCAGGATTGGCCATTTTCAAGCGCAGTTGGTATCAATGTTTTGTATCATTATTATCCTCCTAATAAATGGGGATGTAGCCAATCTGAAAGCGAGCACGTATCGTAATCGCCGGCCGGAGTGGCCGAGCGGTTCGAGGTTCGAATCCTGCCTCGGGCATGGATGTATGTGATGTCCTTAGGTTAGTTAAGTTTAAGTAGTTCTAAGTCTAGGAGACTGATGACCTCAGATGTTAAGTCCCATAGTACTCAGAGCCATTTGAACGTATCGTAATCGTCAAAATCAAAACCAGAAAGTTTACTGTGTGCAGTAATAGTCATTTTTATAACTAATGCCATATTGTAGGACACTGTATGTGCTCGCTTGCGTTGTCGAAACGAACTAGAGGTACAGTAATAAAATGAATATTTGTGAAAAACCAGGCGAGGCCTAATACTTCAAAATGTCTTTTGACATCTAACTCCACTACATAAATTAAAAGCGATACCATAATGATTCTTGTTTGATGGCGGCGGCAGCATATCGTAGGAACGAACATAACCTTACGGTTCCTACTTGAGGACTGAGTGTGGCTAGCCAATGAAGATCCTTATACAGCTAGACGTGTTTTTGGGAGCTATTACAGTTTGTTCTGTAAGCGTGATTTAAAATTAAGTTGTGCTGTTTCAGACTTTCCTGGCGTAGTAACAGCTTCATTGGTTCATGGGCGCTGCGTCGGATAATATTGTGTAAGCTGCACAATATTTCGATGAGACAGCTGCTCGTCATCTCCAGATGCTTACTGACGTGTTGCTGCAATTGCTCGCCAATATTACAATATTAATAAAATAATATATTAAAAATAAAATTATTGTATTGTATGTTAACCGGGGACCTAGAAACGACGGAAAGGCTCCGTCCCCGCCGCAGCCGCAGTGGTCCACAACCCCACGACGACTACCGCAGTCCACTTCACCCCTCCGCCGCCCCACACCGAACCCAGGGTTATTGTGCGGTTCAGCCCCCGGTGGACCCCCTCGGGAACGTCTCACACCAGACGAGTGTAACCCCTATGTTTGCGTGGTAGAGTAGTGGTGGTGTACGCGTACGTGGAGAACTTGTTTGCGCAGCAATCGCCGACATAGTGTAACTGAGGCGGAATAAGGGGAACCAGCCCTCATTCGCCGAGGCAGATGTAAAACCGCTTAAAAACCATCCACAGACTGGCCGGTTCACCGGACCTCGACACAAATCCGCCGGGGGGATTCGTGCCGGGGACCAGGCGCTCCTTCCCGCCCGGAAGGCCGTGCGTTAGACCGCACGACCAACCGGGCGGGCTAAAATAAAATGAAGTTGCCGTGAAAGACACGTGCGAGTGTCTTAATTTATTAAACTCAGTTTTTAATCACTCGTACAGATGCATTTGTAGAGCACGGAAAATATTTCACATGATGCAGAAGTAATATCTTTGGATCGTTATTCTGTTGCCCCGGAGGTGCTGTTTTAAGGAGCAGTCTCGTTGCAGTTGTAACTACACTAAGCAGTGTTCCAGTCTTTCACATTCTATGAAAAACCAAAAGGGTTCGTATTTCGACGAAACTGCGTCAGAAATTTGTCAGTAAGTGGGAGCAAACATGCCTTTGAGAAGGTTTCTTACTGGGACGATATCAGCCGCTTTATCTTGATCCATACCCAGCGCCAAGGGAATCGGTTCATGGACACGGAGGTGAGACGGATCTCTCGCGCCAGCTAGCTGCCGGTCAGGTGGGAGGCGCGGTGGAGCGCGGCGCCGCTGGCAGATGCGTGCCCCGCCGGCGAGATTGTTCAGCTCCCATTCGCATTACCGTGGCTGCAGTCACGAGCTGGCGCTCTCGTGCCCAAGTAGAGCGTAAACGCGGGCTGCGGGAAAGCAAGTCATCAGCCGTCGTGACGCGGGCGGCGGCAGCGGCAGCGGCTGTCCTCTTTAATTACAGTCTGCACTGAGCCAGCGCTGGCTGCAGGAAGTGAACGCCTTTTCTCTCTGCTTCTGCACCAGGCGACAGACGATGCCGGCTCCCAGCCACTTACTTGGGCCTCAAGGATAGAAAGTGAGGATGTGAGGATGATCCAGCGATGATAGCCCATCCTCAACCGCAATATCCCTATTTTGCACTCGTAGTTGTATCCTGCTCTCGCAGGCCGCAGTGGCCGAGCGGTTCTAGGCGCTTCAGTCTGGAGCCGCGCGACCGCAGGTTCGAATCCTGCCTCGGGCATGGATGTCTGTGATGTCCTTAGGTTAGTTAGGTTTAAGTAGTTCTATTTTCTAGGGGACTGATGACCTCAGATGTTAAGTCCCATAGTGCTCAGAGCCACTTGAACCCCCCCTTTTTTTTTTTTTTTTTTTTCCCCTCAGTGCCGTGAATAATCTGAGGACTCCCGACTCACACCTTGGTGCCTGATTAACTGCTCTAACGCTCTATTGCGTTTTCCACTAATCTGTTAGAGCTCTTTAAAGGCGAAACGCTTTTTAGTTGGATTTGATCGATATCAACTGAAAATAAAAATTTCTTTAACTAATCGCATTTATTGCACTTTCCAGTACGGCATATGCATCCTCCATAATCAAGTGGATTTATGTCGATTGATAAGGTGTTCATATATTGTATCCACCACTTCAGAATTTCTTGTGATCTGTCTTTCAGTGGCTCACCGCTGCTTAACATGCCGTAACACCTTAGTTCCGCTTATAGGATATGTATTTGATGTAAATATCGTGATGACTGGGTGTTGTGTGATGTCCTTAGGTTAGTTAGGTTTAAGTAGTTCTAAGTTCTAGGGGACTGATGACCATCGATGTTAAGTCCCATAGTGCTCAGAGCCATTTGAACCATTTGGTGTAAATACGACGAGAAAATAGCAGAGAATCAAGGTGAACTTCAGGTACGAGTCCATAAATTGCTGGAGATAGCTCAGAATACAACCCAAAATTTCTTGTAGATAAAGCATTGCATTGTTGGGCATACAACTAAGAACAATAAAGGAAGTCGTAAATAATAAAATTTTGGGACAAGTTAAACATTTTAAGTGTCCAGGATGCGATATCATTTGTCAGTATAACTATGAGGTAGACGAAAAATTAATTTATTTCCATATTTGGGAAGACTGTTAAATACTTGCAAAGGGACGTCCATAGCAGTACCAACCCTTACTTATAGAAGTGAAGCGTAGGTGACAACAACACACCAAGAAAGCGGAATACACGCCCAGGAAATGAGGTTTCGGAAAAGAGTGGAAGAATGTACAAGAGAAGATTTTAAAAGACATGAGAATTACGTAAAAATTCAGTTATATATAACCCAAACGGAAATGAAAGTAGGAGGAAATGGAAGGAACATTCAGACTTTGTGGACAGTGAAAGGCTCCCAGAAAAGGCTCTCATTTATAAATAATCTGGAAGAAGGAATCTAGGAAGACACTATAAGAGCTGAAATGCCGTAATAGCAATTTGCGTAATACATGAAGAATAGAAGAAGAAGACTAACACAATAAATCGATACCTTATTGACTGACATAAATCGGCCTTACGATAGAGATATATTCTTTGGAACAGCGTCTAAGAAATGTACTTTCAATTGATATATTAATTCATATTTCACGACAATAGCAATGATTTGTATTCGTGTTTCGGATTGGAACAGAACTCAGATCCGTGAGATGAATTAAATATAATAATAAATAATAAATATAATAATAAAATCTAGTTTGGATATGACTGGTATACTTCAGCACCACTCAACGATTCGCAGAAACGAAAAATTTCATTTGGAATTCCATAATATTGGAGTTCTTGTCGAACATTACAACGGGAAGAAATCATGAAATCTTTACCTAAGTACACCGGACAAAAAATTAGTTGACCGTAGGAGATCGCACGTTAAAACAGTCTCAGGCCTTGATAAAGGCGTCAGTTCGGCGAGGAAGGGAGCCCACAACTTCCCTTAGGTATGCCATATCCTGGCAACACTTGGTTACCGAAATCGTTTAAATCAACGTCCTGCTTGTTGGGTGCGATAACATGAATGGCTAGGCTGCTCTAGTTCTGCCATGAAAAACGCCCCAAAACATGAAACAACCACACTAGATGCCTCCAGTCACCCAGTACACTGTTTGTGCTGTCTGGCCCACTGAAGATGTGCGGAACTACGTGTCACTTTGAGCAATGGCCTTTGCCGAGGCACGTAACTGCAAATATCCTTCGCATAAAGGATACCTCCTTCTTGACATTCTGACAGGAATAAACACTTCGATCCACCACACAGTGCTCTGCCTCCTTTTAAACATTCTGTCACGTTTAAACGTCAACCTGCACAACACCACTGATTCCACAGAAGCGACGAGTACACGTACACGACTAGACGGCCATGACTACGTCCACACTGGAAAGCCACATTTCCTCCTGGTAGCGTTCTACACCATGCACAGCGCCCGCAAGCGGCCAATGTGCTATTTAAGGAGACGAATAGTCCCATATAAGGTTATTACGACCTAACGTGAAGAAAAGTCGAGATAGATTGACCGCAGAAGAAATGTTTATTGTGGCCCAGCACACTAAGCACTCCGGTCGATGCGCACGATATTTTCCCTCTCGGGACAGATGGACAACAGTCTGCAACCGTCCCAAGAATGATTGTAGGGCCATTTGAAGGGTAGCTCTGATTTCCATGCCAGCTGGAAGATTCTCGTGAAAACGTTTAATACAGATCGTCCTGTGAATACCGTTCGCCGTTGACATGTTAATGCAGTTTTCGTTAGCTTCCGGAAGGCGTTATGTACAGTTCCGCACATTCATTTAGCGACCAAAATAATGGCTTTCTGCATACAGCACCACTTTCGTAACTAGATCGAGAACTTCCTAGCAACGGGACGAAATCGATCGATATAAAGGTAAAACCGGGAGTACATCAGCGGACTCCAATAGAGCAATTACTGGTCCGGTATTTACACACATCAAAAAAAGTTTTGCGTCACCACGGTTCCCAGAACTCATGAAGACAGACGTTGACTGTGGATATTGTATCACAGACACGTCCCTTTGACTGTTCAGAGATGTCAGTAAATCCGCCCAAAGATGTAAACAACCATGAATGAGCAGCGCCTGTTAGACGGGGGAGGTCCGACAGCCGATCAGTTCAGTCATTCCACCAGGAAGCAGGTACACGGCTCGTGTTGTCTGTAGTTCAACCGTGCCTAGACGGTCAATATCGCGGTTCGATCGCGGTTGTTACTTTGTGCCAGGAAGGGCTCTCAACAAGGGAAGTGTCTGGACGTCTCGGGATGAACCAAAACGATGTTGTTCGGACATGGGGAAGATACAGAGAGGCAGGAACTGTCGATGACATTCCTCGCTCAGGCCGCCCAAAGGCTACTACTGCAATGGATGACCGCTACATACGGATTATGACTCGGAAGAACCCTGACAGCAACTCCACAGTGTTGAATAATGCTTTTCGTGCAGCCAAATGACGTCATATTAGGACTCAAACTGTGCGCAATAGGCTGCATGCAGCGCGGTACAGATGGGCCCAACAACATACCGAATGGACTGCTCAGGATTGTCATCACGTTCTCCGCACTGATGAGTGTCCCATATCCCTTCAACCAGACAATCGTCGAAGATGCGTTTGGAGGCAGTCCGGTCAGGCTGGTCGCCTCAGACACACCATTCAGCAAGTGCAGCAAGGTGAAGGTTCCCAGCTTTTTTGGGGTGGCATTATGTGGGGCCGACGTACGGCGCTGGTGGTCATGAAAGGCGCCGTACGGCTGTGCGATACGTGAATGCCATCCTCCGACCGACAGTTCAGTAATATCGGCAGCATATTGGCGAGGCATTCGCCTTCATGGACGACAATTTGCGCCCCCATCGTGTACATATTGTGAAAGACGTCCTTCAGGATAATGACATCGCTCGACTAGAGTGTTCAGCATGGTCTCCAGACATGAACCCTATCGACCACTACTGGGATAGATTAAAAAGGGCTTTTATGGACGACGTGACCCACCAAACAGTCAGAGCGGTCTACGCCGAATTGCGTTGAGGAGTGGGACAATCTGGACCAACAATGTTGAAATTCAATGAGAGTGCATTTCAAGAAGAGTCGGACAACATGTTAGTTCCTTCCACATACGTCTCGCAAAACGATCGCGTTAAGAAAATCAGAGAAATTAGTGCTTATACGAAGTTGAAGAATAAAACCGCCCCAGCTGTAAAATCATTTTATTTTCACCTGAAGCGGTTTTATTTCTTAACAAGATTTATCGTAGCCGTCGTTAACCTGACTGTAATTTTTTTTTTCTTGTACGAAGATTTGTAGACAGTCTTCCCACGCACCATGCGTATGGCATAGGGAAGGAGGGAATGATACTAGTACCAGGAGTATCCTTCGCCATACATCGTAAGGTAGCTTAAAGGGTTTAGATGTACATCAAGAGCACCAAACCGAAAGGCGTACTTGGCTGCTCCCAGAGCAGAACAGTGAAAAAGCTGAACTGGTGGGTTTGCAGTTTCTACGCACATTTCAGTATATGTCAGTACGGGAGTTGCCGGGCAGCGACATCACATGCGGCACACGCATTTGTACAGTTGCACATTGGATTGGGCAGTAATCCTGGCCCTTGATGGTATCTGCGTCCCCCCCCCCCCCCTCCCCCACCATCACCACAGCGCGTAGCCGCGCCGTAATTAAACAGCGCACGCCGCTCGGCGCCGCTACAGATGGCATCGCATCGCCGCCGCTGCCTACTCGCAAACCCCCGTGCAATCAGTCCGACCTGTCGCCCGAATTATGCCCGCTCGCCGCTTTACGACTTGTCGGTTGAGCTACGGTGCCGCCTTGCCGACTGCCGTCGACGGCTCCAAATACGTCCGCTCGCGGTCCTCCAGTTCTGCGCTAATCACACCATTATTTTCGAAACACGACGCTTACTTCTCTTATTGCCGCAGTATCTTTCCTGCAGGCCTATAAAAGCTGGAGGTCTCATAAAACAGAACTCTCGCTTCGATGTGTCACAGCTTCGACGTTTTATAGCATCGCCTCCTGTCAACACAACCGTCTGATAAATCTATTTCGTAAAGTTACTTTTATCTTCGTATACACTGACATTGGGAAATCGCCTATCTACACCGTCCACGAAAGATACAGTTTCGTGGAACGCTAACCTAGACCAGTTCTTTGTACACCGCCGCAGCCTACGGTGTAAATACGAAATCTCCAGTTCCTTTGCCGATACATAATGTTTTTAATACTCCCGTCACCCTTTGACACAAAGAAGCTTGTATTTACGCAACCTCATTATGCTGTGAATCACAGTTAGTTCCTGTTTTTTTTTATTATTTTTTTACTTTCCACCCTCTCTTTCTGCCTCCTTGACGCTCTCGCTCTCGCTCTCTCTCTCTCTCTCTCTCTCTCTCTCTCTCTCTCTCTCTCTCACACACACACACACACACATACATACATACACGTCTTTATATAGTTACTTTATTATCGCTTCATAAGACATTAGCTAACCACCTAAAGAAGATTTCCCGTACTGTAGTCTTCTTTTATTTGCCAAGATCGCTGTGTTAGAAAAAAATATTGCCTTCCTCATATCCACAAAACCGGGCAGTGGTAGCTACATCATACAGTTCTCACACAACTGCCACCTGAGGACTATACAATACGCATAAAGTCGATGCATTACATTGAATGTCTCGACTTTATGCTTACTGTATAGTCCTCATGTGACAGTGTGGTGCTAGCATTGTATGAAAATAGCAACCACTATTCGGTTTTATGAAACTGAGGATGCGATACACGTTCCTGAAACTAGTAATTCTGTAATTGTGTTGACATAGCGATCTTAGCAAGTAAATTCGTTTTTAAAAGGAGACTACAGCACAAAACTGTAGATCGCCTCCTCCACTGAATGGTCATGTCAGGCAACCGTAACAAAATTTTCTGTTGTTCGACAGTTAAAACAATGAGGAGCGAATGATAAAGGTTTAAAAGTTTCATGTCGAGTATTTAATTTCACGGGTGAACATTAGAAGTAGAGCAAAAATGGCAAGGTAAAAATAAGGAAAATTTCCACAGTGAAATGTTACTGCTATATGTCACAGATTACAGAAATAGCAAAATTACTATCAACATTAGAACAAATAAGTCTGTGTACTTTCACAGAGAAAGCTAAAACCATTCTTTCAATTAGATGTATAGCAGTTTAGTGTTTAAAGAAGTAACATAGCACAATAGGTGCAATTTATAATTATTTCACTTCAGAAAATTCTTGATTTCGTAACAATAATTTACATCTTTACATACAGAGGTTGGGCAAAAATGTGGAAGCGCTAAAAAACACAAGACACTAACGTGCCTAACACGGCATAGGAAACCCGTTGGCATTGAGAACAGCCTCCAGTCGCCTCAGAATATATAAGACAGGTCCTGTATGGTTTTCAAGGGAATCTTACACCATTCTTCCAGCGAAAGAGTGGGAAGTTCGTGTAAGGATGATCGAAGTGGATAGAGCTCACACACCCTTCTCTCGAACGAAGACCAGAAAGGCTCAATAATGGATACATATGGTGACGACAGTGACCATGGAAGATGCAACAACCGATCCCCATACTCACAAAACTAGTCCTTGGACGATGCGGTGTGTATGATCAGGGATCCTGTCGTCTTGAAACTCAGCACCACCAGTCGAGAACAAACTTTGTACCACGGCGTGGACCTCACCAGCCAAAAGGATCACGTAATCCATGGCAGCAGTGCGACCTTGCAATGTAACCATGAGACCCATGGAGTACCAAGATATGACTCTCCCACATCATCACTGAACTCACGCCATGTTTCACTCTTGGACGAAACATTGACGCCGGCCGCGGTGGTCTCGCGGTTAAGGCGCTCAGTCCGGAACCGCGCGACTGCTACGGTCGCAGGTTCGAATCCTGCCTCGGGCATGGATGTGTGTGATGTCCTTAGGTTAGTTAGGTTTAAGTAGTTCTAAGTTCTAGGGGACTGATGACCACAGATGTCAAGTCCCATAGTGCTCAGAGCCATTTGAACCATTTTTGAAACATTGACCAGGAGTTGGAAACAATGAGAAACACGACTCATGCCACCAAATGACTTTCTTCCATTGCTGCATAGTCCAAATTTATGGCTTCGGCAGCACGCCTTACTCTTACGGGCTTTCGAGTAACTGACACGTAGTTTTTGAATAACAGCCTGGCCTGTAATTTGCAGCGTATGGAGCTCCCTTCGTATTGTTTCGGTGTGACATTCTCTTCTGCAGTGAGTTTTGGAGCTTTCGTCCTCTTATTTGTCAACACAATGCTCTTCAACGACCGTCCATCACGATCACTCACTTCCATCAGGCGCTGCGACTTAGCGATGATGTTTCCGCGCTTTCCCTCTATGCAGCATAAATCTTTGATACGGTGTCTCTTGAAACACCAAAAACTTCGGTTCCCTTGGTTATGGAAGCACTCACCAATACGAACACCAACAACTTATCCGCGTCAGTCACTTAGCTCCGACATAAAGCACTCAAAACTTCACAGAACGTCTGACTCCTGGACGTATTTAGGGCGTTGAACATGTGTCTTTTGTGGTCAAATACAACAGCACAACCTGCACGCTTGCCTAGCAACTGTATTTATATTCAAGCACCCATTTCTCCTGGTGTTTCCA
This sequence comes from Schistocerca americana, assembly GCF_021461395.2. Lineage (NCBI taxonomy): Eukaryota > Metazoa > Arthropoda > Insecta > Orthoptera > Acrididae > Schistocerca > Schistocerca americana. The sequence goes on from NC_060119.1 coordinate 942,225,152, forward strand.
TATTTGTACAACCCCTGTATTATCCGCTTAAAGAGAGATAAAGTAAATACAAACGGAAGTTTACAAAGTAGTGACGATATACTTTGTCAGAAACTGTAACTCAAAAAGCAAAAATATTTTTAATAATTACAGGTAAACATATAGAAACCATGAAGATATGGCCGTGCACAAACAACTAAAATTATATGAATGAATACATTAGAAATCAATCCAGAGAGGAAACAGACGAGTGTAAGAGATTAGTATTACGTACAATGGGATACGTCAAAAACTTCCAGCTACGGGCACCATTAGCGTACGGAGTAAATGTAGTCGATCTATACATACCTCGTCTGCGGACTATCTCGAATATACGATGCACATGTTGAAATAGTTTTTTTTTATGTGGATATCGCAGAGAAGTCAAAATTTATCATAAAGTCGAATTACGTCTCTTCGTTGCACAAATGCTATAGGTGGTGTAAGACTAAATGTTGCCATGTGGTGGATAAAAACATTATTTCAGTGTACAGTGCACCTGGACGGATTTGCACGTTTAGTGAAATCGAAATTTCCAGATTCACTTGCTGGAACCTGCTCACTCACCCTGTCCTTCAGACTTGATCCGTTGCCAGTAGATTCTCTTCACAAACTTGAAGAAACAGCATCACTGGAGAGAGTCCGGGTGAAAGAAGAGATGGAGGCCAAAACATATTGTCCGTATCTACAAAAATTGGCAACTTCTGATTACTGAAATAAATTTCAAAAACGCAACACAAAGTTTAAAATTTAGTACGAGTTTTTTCAGTTACTAGCCAATTACGTTAATCGCTGCTTTTATCCAGGATGAATCCTAGCGGCACCAATTGGTCTGCTATTCACGGTGCAACGGTACTTTGGCGTTCTCGTCAATACGGTACCAGAACGTTTAAGTTCTACCACTGTAAAGACGGAAGATCCGCGAATCGGAATGTCAGAACTGTGTAGTAAGTAGCGGCAGGAACACCACCACAAAATTACGCAGCACCAACATTCCAAACCATCGACTCTCGGAGAGAGATTTTAGCCGTGTTCAACCTAATGGTAAAGTATCGAACTATTTTTCTCCGAATCATTCAGTTTGTAGGAAAAGCAGTGAGAGTAATTACTTTTAGAAACCTTTTATCAGACAAAGCCTATTATAACAAGAAACTGTTTCGCTTAATAAAACAGCCGCCAGCCCAAATCGGGCACAGTGTCTACACAAAAAGATGAAGTCAGTTTTCGACACTGAATAAATAATTACTTTCACTTACTATGTAATTTAAACACAACCACTTAATTTCCATTTACTACAGTCACTTGGCAGTAAGTACTATTAATTCCACTTTCTGTTACTTATGGAATTTATCACTATACTTCAGTAACTATTTAAGGAAGACACACATATGTTTCAACAAGGATACAAAAAATATTAAACTTATGGCTATCATTCATATGATCAAAACTATTATTTAACACGACTAAATTTCATTTCTTTAGGACTGTTATTTGTTAATGTTTTACTAACACCAATATTTGTCTGGCTTTCTTTGACATGGAGAAGCAACACGAACAGTTACTGTTAAGATTGTTGCAGTTAAACAATTATGTTACTTTACTTTCAGAAATGCTATTGAAAACTTATCCTCATGGTCACGCAAAGCGGTGGCCCTTAAACTAATACGTGCAAACTTTAGTATTTAATAATGATTTTCAGAATTTACTACCAAACCAGTACTATTGCCAGTAATTTACAATTATTCAAGCTTCAATAAACATCAGGATACTCGGAATAAATTCGTTTAGGTAAGGACCATACTGACGTAAATGAAATAGGAATATTACGGTTAAACACAAAGGTACATTTAACACTTATATTCCACTGATTGAAGATGGATGGTTCATACTGTGATACACTTCTAAATAAAGTACTTTGCCTGTTACTGATGTCGAAGGTGGCGTGACGTGGTGCTGCGTAGTAACATTGCACAGGTACGGCTCTTGATGTACATAGCTCTGTCTTCCTCTTGGTGGCGACGATAAAATTGCAAATTTCAGAGCTATTAATTTATTGCCGTACTGCGCCAATCGTGTAGAACACGTCCGAGGCCAAAACCCAGTCTTTCAGGTAAATTCGGGGCCTCTAGTGGTTGACCAACGTAAATGCGTGTTCACCACTTGCAGAGAAGCTACCGACTGTCTGAGCCACTTGCGCGCCAATTCTCACTCGCGCGCGCCACCACCTTTTGCATTCCACCACAGGACGGAGTTCCGTTCTACCTATGATCCCCACACCTTTTCAATTCACACTTCTACTTAGAAAAATCCTAAGTATGAACTATCTACAATTGCATGACAGCATATACATACAAAATTGACATAATTAATTACAGTTGTACTTGAAATATCACATAAGTATTTACAAAATATGTTTTAATACATTTATTCCTCCTACCTCAAAGACGTTATTTTAAACAGATAAACTACACTTAACAAAAGCTTACTCTCGTTATAGTATTTGCTTAATGTTTCAAAATTATTATGGAACAAAAAAATTTTAAAATACACATATTAATGGCAGTATTATATTTGCAATAGCATTACAACGAGCGTTTTCTAAGTTTTTGGGTATAAGGGACCCAGTGGTCTCCGGTGGCTAGTTCCACAGTAACTGCATTTCGTTTTGATTTCTCACACGAATTCATTTTTGTATCTGTATCGCATACGAAATAGTAGGGAAAGCGGAAATGTGGATTGGGTGCTCTGTGTATCTTATGTTGAAATAACTTGTTCGGGCAGTTACTCACAAAACATGGTGTGGACAATAGAAATGGCCAATTTACTCTTCGCCTAGCTTGCTTTCATTATTGTTTTGTTCTATCCCTGGTTTGCTTACCATCAGTGTTAGTTGTACATTAACAGTGATCCGTAGTGGCACGGATAGAGTGGTGCGAAAGTGTTTCAAAAACAGCAGGTATAAAATAGCTGTTATATGGCACTGCAGTCAGTGAACCTACAAACAAGATGCATATGGCTCTGAGCACTATGGGACTTCACTTCTGAGGTCATCAGTCCCCTAGAACTTACAACTACTTAAACTTAACTAACCCAAGGACATCACATACATCAATGCACGAGGCCAAATTCGAACCTTTGACTGTAGCACTTGCGCGGTTCCGGACTGTAGCGCAGAGAACCGCTCGGCCACCGCGGCCGGCCAAGGTGCTTATTAACCAACGTTTTATCGGTACACATATTCGTACCCCAGTGTACCACTGTTGAGTAACATTGCCTGAAAAACAAATCAGAGACCGAACAGTACTGGATGCAAGCTTGGGGCACTAATGTTGCAAATAGAAAGTATCATGAATGACTGAGGCAAATTTACTTGTATACAACAAACCTAGCGCATACAGTGATATTGCTACTGTTATACAGATACTGTCAGTGCAGTAAGGATGCAAAAATGCATGGGGGTGAGAAACCAATCGAAATGCAGTTGCTCTGTAAAGAGCCTCCAGAGGCCAAGGGTGCCGTACACTAAATTGCTCAGTAAATATCCCTGAATAACCTTCGAAACATCGGTGGAGTCGGGGTTCACGTTGTACAAAGTAGAGCTCTGACGGTGGGGTGCTGTTACATCTACATCTACCTCCATACTCCGCAAGCCACCTGACGGTGTGTGGCGCAGTGTACCTTGAATACCTCTATCGGTTCTCCCTCCAATTCCGATCTCGTATTCTTCGTGGAAAGGAGGATTGTCGGCATGCTTCTGTGTGGGCTCTAATCTCTCTGATTTTATCCTCATGGTCTATTCGCGAGATATACGTAGGAGGGAGCAATATACTGCTTGACTCTTCGGTGAAGGTATGTTCTCCAAAACTTTAACAAAAGCCCGTACCGAGCTACTGAGCGTCTCTCCTGCAGAGTCTTCCACTGGAGTTTATCTATCATCTCCGTAACGGTTTTGCGATTACTAAATTATCGTGTAACGAAGCGCGCTGCTCTCCGTTGGATTTTCTTTATCTCTTCTATCAACCCTATCTGGTACGGATCCCACACTGCTGAGCAGTATTCAAGCAGTGGGCGAACAAGCGTACTGTAACCTACTTCCTTTGTTTTCGGATTGCACTTCCTTAGGATTCTTCCAATGAATCTGTCTTGCATCTGCTTTACCGACGATCAACTTTATATGATCATTCCATTTTAAATCACTCCTAATGCGCACTCCCAGATAATTTATGAAAGTAACTGCTTCCAGTAACTGACCTGCTATTTTGTAGCTAAATGATAAGGCATCTATCTTTCTATGTATTCGCAGCACAACACACTTGTCTACATTGAGATTCAATTGCCATTCCCTGCACCTTGCGTCAATTCGCTGCAGATCCTCCTGCATTTCAGTACAATTTTCCATTGTTACAACCTCTCGATATACCACAGCATCATCCGCAAAAAGCCTCAGTGAACTTCCGATGTCATCCAGAAGGTCATTTATGTATATTGTGAATAGCAACGGTCTTACGACACTCCCCTGCGGCACACCTGAAATCACCTTATTTCGGAAGGCTTCTCTCCATTGAGAATGACATGCTGCGCTCTGTTATCTAGGAACTCTTCAATCCAATCACACAATTGGTCTGATAGTCCATATGCTCTTACTTTGTTAGATGGTGGACGTCGTTCTCCGTCCACCCGGGCTGTTAGCTAGCTGGCGGCGCGCTGCTGCTGGGCGAGATGGAGCCGTCGTCGCTCGCCGTGCGGCGCTTCGCCGGGCAGGGCGCCAGGGACCGCCGCGTTTGCAAACAATGGGGACAATTAATCGGCACGGCGGGGCCGGGGGCCACTGGTACAGATTGCGGACACGCGCGCCCGTGTAACGCTGCACGTACGCGCCCCGTGCCACTGGGCCACTGTCGCTGCGGTCGATGACCCGCGCTGCCCACATCTCGACGATTTGCTAATTTCATTCAGCTGTCGGCACTCGTCCCTTTACGCTATAAGCAGAATAATACGATACACCACTAACACATGTGTGTTAGGAGTAAGCTACAGGGAAACAACGTGTAAGAGGTCCATGACAAGGAATTTATTGCTAGCGCACTCAAGCAGATGTAATTTCAATGGATTGCTCACGCGCTGCCTGCGATATGTAAGCTATAAGAGAATCTCAGACTAGAGAGCAGTATTTACTGCAGTAGGAACTGTGTGGCAGTAGGAGTTTGTAGTAGCTAGGAGTCTTGTGTGTGGAGTTGGCTGGACCGGTCGTGGAGAGCGATGGCGGTGCCCAAGCGATGTAATATAAGGTAAAGGCAGCCTCGCGCATATGTACTATTGTAATATCAAGTCCAATGTAAATGTTTTTAAAAAAAATATCTTAATAATAATCTTTCTTATAAAAATTAACTTTTGACAATCATTCATCTCAATTTAAAGAATTTACTAATTTCTCCAATCGATGGTCATCCCGGTTATTGTAAAGAAAAATCAGTTGTTTCTTTTTATACATGACAAATTTATCGGCTAGCATTGCACTGGGCTGTGCCAGAAAAATTTTGAACGAAATAGTATGGTTTCTCGCCTTGTAAGTGCTGTACTCTGGTGAGCTACTTGAAAACTAGGTTCAGCAATTGTAGATTGCTTTTGGATGCATTCATATTGCAGTTGGCCGCCACTGCGAGTGAGTGAAACTGTTTTAACGAATTCACTAGAAGGAATAATTGTTGCTGGTTGGTGGTTTCCAGTTTCATGCTTGTCATAATACGTAACTTATTAACATATTTTCTAAAGGGACGTTTAGCTAATACATTAAGCTGTAAAATGGCGTGTCTGTTGCCTATTTGAATTTAATCTTCGATATCATTTGCATTTCTGAACTTCAAGATGGCTGTGTCACTAATATGGAAAACTATTACTCCATATTTGTACCGTACTTTCACAACCTGTTTCATTTATAGGTATTGCTTCAGAAATGACTTCACGAGCTCAAAAGCAATGGGATCAGTCTACTATGCAAACGGCAATTAAAAAAATTAGAGACAAGAAGATCGGCTACTTGAAGGCAGCAGAAATTTTCCAGTTCCCAGGGCCAGTCTATGTATTCTAGTAAAATCAGATTTACCAGCTGATTTATCCACAAAGACCGAAATTGGGCGAAAAAGTGTTGTATCCAACGTCCAAGAACAACATATAATTGAATATAGCATGACAATGGAAACCAAATTTTTTCGGACCTATCCGAAAGAATCTTCAAGAGATGGTATTTCAGTTTTCCAAAGGCAGCAATATCCAGAATCCATTTTTGGTGAACAGGCTGGAAGACGGTGATTACGTCTTTTCTTGAAGCAGGACAAAAAGGATATTTCGATTCGAAAAGCCACAGTAACCTCATTTAATATATCTCTAAGTTTTACAAGAGAAAAGGCGACGATATGTAACAACTGAAAATGGTATATTTCGTGTTTTGTCTATTGTGTTATTATGCTTTTTGTGTTTACTTTGATAATGAATTATTATATTCTCCCTTATTTGTTTTAACTTTAACGAACTTGAAATGAACGGACTATTCCATACTTTTACCCCAAAATCTGAAGAGCAAAAAGCGTTAAACTTTGTTTTAAGCCTAATTTAGAAATGTTCCGAACGCAATATGTATTCGAAAATAGAGGAAGCATTAAAGTACATCCCACAGTATGAATACAGATATTTTGTTTGCTTAACGTGAAAAACTGAGAAATTAGTGAACGAAAGACAAAATCGTATTTCATATATGTACCACTTCCTCTATTAACGGTTCTTCCAGTGAATGTGTCCAGCATCTGCCTTTCTTACGATTAATTTTAAAGGTTCGTTAGACATTAGATCACTCCGCACTCATACTGTCAGATATATCCAGTGCTGATGGGTGGTTGTTGTTGTTGTTGTGGTCTTCAGTCCTGAGACTGGTTTGATGCAGCTCTCCATGCTACTCTATCCTGTGCCAGCTTCTTCATCTCCCAGTACTTACTGCAGCCTACATCCTTCTGAATCTGCTTAGTGTATTCATCTCTTGGTCTCCCTCTACGATTTTTACCCTCCACGCTGCCCTCCAATGCTAAATTTGTGATCCCTTGATGCCTCAGAACATGTTCTACCAACGGGTCCCTTCTTCTTGTCAAGTTGTGCCACAAACTCCTCTTCTTCCAAATTCTATTCAATACCTCGTCATTAGTTACGTGATCTACCCATCTAATATTCAGCATTCTTCTGTAGCACCACATTTCGAAAGCTTCTATTCTCTTCTTGTGCAAACTATTTATCGTCCATGTTTCACTTCCAAACATGGCTACACTCCATACAAATACTTTCAGAAACGACTTCCTGACACTTAAATCTATACCCGATGTTAACAAATTTCTCTTCTTCAGAAACGCTTTCCTTGCCATTGCCAGTCTACATTTTATATCCTCTCTACTTCGACCATCATCAGTTATTTTGCTCCCAAATAGCAAAACTCCTTTACTACCTTAAGTGACTCATTTCCTAATCTAATGCCATCAGCATCACCCGACTTAATTCACTACATTCCATTATCCTCGTTTTGCTTTTGTTGATGTTCATCTCATATCCTCCTTTCAAGACACTGTCCATTCCGTTCACCTGCTCTTCCAAGTCCTTTGCTGTCATTGACAGAATTACAATGTCACCGGCGAACCTGAAAGTTTCTATTTCTTCTCCACGGATTTTAATACCTCCTCCAAATTTTTCTTTTGTTTCATTTACTGCTTGCTCAATATACAGATTGAATAATATCAGGGATAGGCTACAACCCTGTCTCACTACCTTCCCAACCACTGCTTCCCTTTCGTGCCCCTCGACTCTTATAACTCCCATCTGGTTTGTGTGCAAATTGTAAATAGCCTTTCGCTCCCTGTATTTTACCCTTGCCACCTTTAGAATTTGAAAGAGAGTATTCCAGTCGACATTGTCGAAAGCTTTCTCTAAATCTACAAATGCTAGAAATGTAGGTTTGTCTTTCCTTAATCTTTCTTCTAAGATAAGTCTTAAGGTCAGTATTGCCTCACGTGTTCCAACATTTCTACGGAATCCAAACTGATCTTCTCCGAGGTCGGTTTCTACCAGTTTTTCCATTCGTCTGTATCATGTAATCAAAGAATAATGGTTGTTTCAATCTATTTAGCACCTTTAGTTACATTTATTTACATCGATGGTCAACTGCAAATCCCCGCATCAAGCAGCGATCCCCCGCACGTCTTCCTGTATTTCGATACAATTTTCTAGCGTTGCGACTTCTTTATAGACCACAGAATCGCCTACGAATAGCGTCGGACCTTCCGACGTTATCCAGTGAGTGATTTATATTTATTTTGCGTGTGGTAAGAATAAAACTTAAGAGCTTTCGTTGGGTAGCGTCTGAGCAAGTGTATTGTAAAAATACAGGTATATATCTAGGAGCTCGAATTAATAATGCAGATAATTATGAAATTGGTCGGTAATTTGTAATCCCCCTGTGTAAGCGGACTGCGGAGTATAAGATTGGAGTAGTATTGACGTCGACTGCCCCTCGGCTGCCCCCGCTGACGTCTGCGCATCTTGACGTACGTTATCGGCGACGCGCCGCCAGCGGCAGACACGCGGCTGCCACTGTGTCGGTCTGTGACCGCGCCGCTAGCTGCAGCGGCCGCTGCCCCCTCGGTTTCCGCTTAGGCGGCGGACCGCGGCGCCCGGGACGCTGGCCGACACCGTCACGCGCCCCGCGCCCGGCGCCACACGACTCCATTTCCCGGCACTAGCAGGCACTGCCGGGTTTCCACCTCGCAACAAACACTCTTCGTAATAAAAAGTGGGTGTGTTGTTCCCGTCATCATGCAGCAATTTACGCCAAGATTTCCCGTTGCACTTCTTCCTACGGAACACTTCCGTTGGCATTTTTGTTGCATCTCCTTAACCTTCACCATTAGCACCAACATAGCCACAAATCCTCGTCCGCCTACTGCTCCTATTCACTACCACCACTACCGCCGAAACATTTTCAGCGACTAAAATTCAGTTGCACTGCTCTTCTTTAGATTACCAGAAATAGAAAGCGTTCACCAGTCGTCAACATTTGTGGAAATATTCGTCACATAATGGGTATGAAGTGTCAAACTTAAGTTCTGTTCGGAGTGCGCATCGTGAATATTTTGAATACTCTTGTAGCCCTTGTGCCTACAACATCGAAATGCCACCTCAGATTTCTTGCCGTGCCTCAAATACGCTGTGTCAGTTGGTGAAGATTGCTGACTGGAGGCTGGTGCAAAATTATACATCTTCCCATAACATCTCAGAAATAATCTGTGAGGAACAAATGAGGAGACCAGGTAGGCTTTGAAAATCCATACATACATCAAGATGTTTGTGGTGTGAACTATGGTAAAGGGGCGGTGCATTACCTGCTGGAACATGGCATTTGGTACCGCTGTCAAGTGAGAGACAACAGGGTTTTTCATTCTCGCCACACAACAGACAGCATGGAAACTCCGTACCACAAACCAGCTTCCAGTAATCTGTTCCCTATGGTCGTGGTGGTACAGTGCTTGCAATCCCTATCCAGATTCCAGCAGTTGTCATCCGTCGACTCGTCAGAGCCGGCTGCTATATTCGCATGGAGTAGTCCTTCTGGCAGGGCTTGTGCCTGCTTTTATTTCCGCACTGGTCGTGCGATTTGCTGGTATGATGCTCCTGTGTCCCTCACGCCACGGATTCGACCTTCCTCACAGTCGATGACTTGCACGGGCACGTCCACTGCGCATTCTTCGTGTCGATCTCTGCCTGAAAAGTTTCACCAACGTTAGGCACACTGAATTACTACCATGAACCCACACCGTTCTTCGTGTGCAGGAATGGCTTTTTTCTGCACTAAAAATATGTATAAAAATTTAATCGTCATATCCACGACCATGGACATACGGTAATATCAGTTTGGTAGCGTTCTGTCAAGGTGTTCATGATGTAACACCATTTTCGCCAGTGCAGATTGGGTCGACCTCGAAGTCAGAATGGCTTTATTTAGGCATAACACAGCCCCATCGTCCATTGCCACTTGAAAGAAAGGAACTTAGCAGCCAAGTTTCGGTAGTTATCCTAGTTCACCCTAAATCCGAACTTCCGAAATTGTACTTACCATTTATATTAGCAGGGGTAAAATTCAGGGAGCGAAACGCTATTTACAACTTATACAGATACCAGTCGGTAATTGTAGAATTGAGAGGCATTAAAGAGAAGCGGTGGTTGAAAAGGGAATGAGACAGGATTGTAGCTTATCCCCGATGTTATTTAATATGTATATTGAACAAGCAGTAAACGAAAGCAAAGACAAAATTGGAGAAGGAATTAAAGGTCCGAGAGAAGAAATAAAAATTTTGAGATTTTCCGATGAATTGTAATTCTGCCAGGAACTGCAAAGACTTGGAAGACCAGTTAAACGGAATGGACAGTGTCTTGAAAGGAGGATATCAGATGAACATCAATAAAATCTAAACGAGGATAATGGAATGTACTCGAATTAAATCAGGTGGGGCTAAGGAAATTAGATTAGCAAACGAAACATTTAAAGTAGTAGATGAGTTTTCCTATTAGGGCAGCAAAATAAGTAGCGATGGCCAAACTAGAGAGGATACAAAATGTAGACTGGGAATCACAAGAAAAGCATGTCTGAAGAAAAACTTGTTAGCATCGAAAATAGATGTGTTAGGAAGTACTTTGTGAAGGTATTTGCCTGGAGTGTAGCCACGTATGGAAGTGAAACAGGGACGATAAACAGTTTAGATAAAAAGAGAATAGACGCTTTCAGAATGTGAAGCTACAGAAGAAAGCTGAAGATTAGGTAGGTCGATCACGAAACTAATGAGGAGCTACTGAACAGAATTGGGGAGACAGGGAATTTGTAGCCCAACTTGACCAAAAGAAGGGATCGGTTGATAGGACACATTCTGAGACATCAAGTGATCATCAGTTTAGTATTGCAGCGAAGTGTGGATGGTAAAGATCGTAGGGCGAAACCAAGAGACGAATAGAGTAATTAGATTTATAAAGATGTCGGTTCCAGTACTTATTCGGAGATGAACAAGCTCGTACAAGATAGGATAGCATGGACAGTTGCATCAAACCAGTTTTTGGACGGAAGAGCTAACAACAGAATACGAACATCGCGATGACGATAGATTGGAAGCTGTCGAACATATTCAGTGTAGTGTAACAGCATCTGGGGCTAATAAATCATGTTTGACTTTTAATTTTAAACTTAAATCTGCATGAAGTGTATGAGAATAAACATCTTTGAAAGAGAGCGAAAGAAAAAAAGAAATCTGACATCTTATTCATAGATTTGCGTTGCGTCTATAGTCGTGGCACTGAAAAATAAAGTATATGAAACAGTGCTAGTACGCGTTTACTTGTTCATACGAATTAAAATTCGGCATAAGAGGGGAGAGCTATGAGTCGTGTTCTCAATTTTTTTTTTCCTTTTTGCTCTTGATAATGTAATTTTTAGTAATGGGTACTTTAAACGTAGTTTTTTTAATATACTTACTAAAAAAGCTGCGATATATGGAACGAGACTACATCTAACACTAGCAGATTGCAATACCGAGATAAATTGCTGATAGTACAGCGGATAGCCGGCCGGGGTGGCCGAGCGGTTCTAGGCGCTACAGCCTTGAACCACGCGACCGCTACGGTCGCAGGTCCGAATCCTGCCTCGGGCATGGGCGTGTGTGATGTCCTTAGGTTGGTTAGGTTTAAGTAGTTCTAAGTTCTAGGGGGCTGATGACCTCAGAAGTTAAGTCCCATAGTGCTCAGAGCCATTTTTTAGTACAGCGGATATCCTCGCAAGCTTTGAAGCAACACTTTCCTCTTTTAACTGTATAATTTGAGTAAATACTTCAGGTAATCATCACAAAGTGGTACGAAATGGCACATCAAAAACGACAAACAATCTTTCTTGTGCAACCAGTCGTCAGAATTTGAGAACATGGTAACACGGATCTCAGACTGTAGTGATACGATGCAAAATAGTGAAATGAGACAGAATTCTGCCATTTTATCGGCTTTCAAAGAGCGGTTTAGGCATTGCTGTCATAGTATCAGATGCTGTGGCAACAGACGTGTGGAAGTCGGTATTGTGGCACATCTGTTCTTGGTCTCGTTTAGAACCTGTAATGTTGGCGTTATTTGTAGCAATGTAATATATGATGATATTTTATTCACTTCATTCTGCGATTCCCGATTTCTCAATGTCCATGCAAGGAAGCTACAATTTTGTGGCATACTTCGCAGGACTAAAATAATGGTTTAATTGTTGTCAAAAGCATTAACATGGGGCAAGAAGTCTAAGAGCATCAGTAGAAGTACATCTGGCTTCGTCATCATCAGTTAATGCTTTACCCCCGAAAGAGCCTGTCAGAAGACTGGTAACAAGTGATACGTGCTGTGACGCACCGACTCGGTGGGCGAGTACGACTCAGGAGGAGGTGGAGGAGGAGGAGGAGGAGGAGGAGGAGAAGAAGGAGAAGGAGGTCGACGTAGACTTCGTTCTTATTGGAGCCAAGCTGGCTGGGGAATCCGTTCCCCCGTTACGTTGCGTCACGTTACGTGTCGTGTCTGACGTTACGAGCCGGCGCCCACGGAGGGCCAGGTGTACTCACACCTGCGTGCTCGCAAGGAATCTTCACGAGGAGAAGTGACACTTTTCTCTATTGTTTCAGCGATAAGTGTATATGTAAAGAGGCATGAATCAACGATTGCACTGGCAATTTTCGTGGTAGCTTTAGCAGTACAGTGACCACTGTGTTGCATGCTTTTGCCGGCCGCGGTGGTTGTGCGGTTCTAGGCGCTTCAGTCCGGAACCGCGGGACTGCTACGGTCGCAGGTTCGAATCCTGCCTCGGGCATGGATGTGTGTGATGTCCTTAGGTTAGTTAGGTTCAAGTAGTTCTAAGTTCTAGGGGACTGATGACCTAAGATGCTAAGTCCCATAGTGCTCAGAGCCATTTGAACCATTTTTTTGCATGCTTTGCCCAATTTGCTGTAAGCAGACCAACAATATTGCGTGGAACGATTCCGTACTAAAGTTAAACACCCATAGAAACGTTGCCTCGACTACACAGAGGTCTCGCGTTACGGCTGTCGAGCGAATTTTCAATGCTGCAAGTTTCTGTCCAATTCTTTAACACATCGCATACAAAAGCAGAAGACGACCTTACTTCTTTCTAGGAGGAATCGCAAGTTTATCACACGTACCCAAATTAAAATGGTTGTAGTCTTTTGTAAACCTACACTGACGGAAGAAATGGCAACACCAGAGCATAATTAATGTAGAGTAATGAAATTTCGGCAATACATATCTAAGTGATTAACACTGCAAGATCACGGGATTATGTAAGCGCGAGAACAGCCATTGCAAATGTGAGATGCTGATAAGTTAATACCAGTGTAATCTCCAGAATATTGATCCAACCATGCAAACGTGCATGCTCTGTGTTGTATAGGTGCCGGATGTCGCTTTGTGGGATGGTATTTCATGCCCGGTGTAGTTGACCAGTGACCGCGGACGGTTAATGCTGTTTGTGGACGACACTGAAGATGTAGTCCGATGATATCTCATATGTGCTCGGGTGGAGACAGATCTGATGATCGAGCGGGCCAAGGCAACATGCCGACACTCTGTATAGCGTGGAAAGTGGGCCAGCGCTATTCTGCTGGAAAACACCCATGGAATGCTGCTCATGAAAGGCACCACAACAGATCGAATCACCAGACCGACGTACAATTTTGCAGTCAGGGTACTTGGGATAATCACGAAAGTGCTCCTGCTGTCATACGAAATCGCTCTCCAGGCCATAGCTCCAGGTGTTGTCCAGTCTGTCAAGCATGCAGACATTTTGACTGCAGGCCCTCAAATGGCCTCCTTCCAATCAACGCACAGCCATCACGGGCACCGAGGCAGAACCAGCTTTCATCAGAAAACACAACAGATCTCCACGCCGCCCTCCAATGAGCTCTCACTTGACCAGTGACCACCGCTATTAGCAATCATGTACAGTGGCTCCACTCCTGCTAAATCTTTACGCAGTATGGCATTAGGGACATCCAGCTTCTCGTAGCCCTGTTACACGACCTCGTTCAAACTCAGTAGCCATCTGATAGTGGCGTCTCTGTCGCTTTAAAGGCATTCTTGACTAACATTAACTCACCATGACCAATCTCAGATAACTAACGCTCAAGACCGTTACAGCATCTATTTAAAGCAGATCTGAGTTTCATCCTTATAGTGGCGCTACAAGCAATACTCTTATGCGACAGATACGAAATTTGAATAGACATGATCTTTCAGATGTAGAAGCACGCCTACCAAAGTTCGTTTATGTCATGCAACTTCTCCTTGGTGCTGTGAATATTTTTCCATCAGCGTATGTAGACTGCCCCATTACTCAAATGTCTGTCTCACGGTAAGAGAAAGATCTTAAGTTAGAAGGGTCTTTAGCGTTTTCGGATCATTCTAGAAAAAATAATTTCAGAATTCATCCTGTTGAATTTCAGAATACTTTTTTGTTAATTTGTCGACAACAATGTAACTGGAAATGGATATGAAGGTGGGCCAGAAGGAACGTAATTATGCTGACATCGTCTGTACGTTTGTAATACGGAAGTACAGCTGCTGTATCTTTTTAACTGAGGAAATCTGTTGCAAATAAGGGATCCCTGCATTGAAAACCAGTTATTAAAAAAAGGGAAAAGAAAAAAGCAGCGGAAAATACTAATAGACATCCTGGCGCAGACAGTTAACAGTTTCAGTAATAATATTCTCATTGTTTCAACGCGTCATGTGATCTGATTAAAAATCGGCGACCTTTACAAGTGTCAGGGTAACAATATAAGATTTACAATAGCGGCCGAACGTGCCTTCGGAGTTATTTGTAGAGATTAAGCTTTATTTACTCAATATACATAGCTACCCCCGACCCGGCCACTGCCAGTAGCAACTAGCATTAATTCACATTATAACGAGGCAGTCCAAGACATGAAACAGTTTTATTGATACAAGTAGTCATGAACGCAAGCAGACACAATCACATAACAGCGATACCTAGCTCTAGGATTATATAATGACAAAATTCTTCCTTGTAATAACGATTCTACAAATGTTCGTGTAACGTGATTTCAGAAATGTTACACGTCAGGTGATTTGAGAAATGTTACACGTCAGAAGAAAGCTCCCAACAGCCGAAGTTCAACTGCTTAATTATAGTATCCCATCCATCTATTTGAAAACGACGATACTAAAATAAGTAGCAGTTTCTTCTATCTTCAACCATCAGATGGTTAGCAGCAGTTCGCCATGCACTGCTGTCTTCGGCCTTCCTCTTGAGAGCGTATAGGCGGGGCAGGTGGTATCCTCCATGAGCTGGTCGATGTATTCTAGTCTCGGTCTGCCTCTTGTATTTTTCCCTTCTACTGTGCCTTCAGTGATATTCTTAATGTTACGTCTCAGGAAACAACGCTGCCGCTTGTGTCCCTTCTGTGTTCGATTATATTCGTGAGACAAGGTTTCTCTTCCTCTGTGGAGCGCCTCTTCGTTTTATATCTTACCTGCCTAGTGTGCATGTTTCACTTCCGTACAGCAGCGCACTCCAGACAAACGTCTTTATGAGGTTTTTCTCGAGATGTTTGTCCATGCTGCTGGATGTAAAAAGATCTCTTCTTAAAACCAGCTTTTGCTTTGTGAATTCGGCGTCCAGTATCCCTTCTAGGCCTTACAGCTTACGTACTTTTACTTCCTGCGTACGCAAAGGATTCGACGTTCTCCAGTCACTCATTGTTAAGTGATTATTGGGCGCCGGTGTTTTGTCTGGTCACCACTAAACAGTTAAGTATTTCATAATTTTATGCGATGGCTCCCAAAGGAACGCAGTTTACTTGTCGGAAGAGTATCAGTCGAATACTAACGGTTACGCAACAAGCAGTGGAGCATGACGACATTAAGTCTGCTCAATTAACTTCCGCCTCTGGAAATTCGCCATTTATCACACGACGCGGTACCTCCTGCCATGGCTGCAGTGATAACCAAACAGAGGGGCCCCAGGAGAGCCCGTGCTCCGTGCTGCTCGCCGTCCCCTGCTACAACACTGTGCAGAGCGCGCCGTGTGGCTTTCATCCCTGTCGGCGTGTCGGCTGGCAGCTTCCGGAACTGCCACCCTGCCGCCCCGCCGCCATCGATTTCCGGGGCTGCGCTAACAATGCGCTGCGGCGTGCCCCTCGCCGACGCCGACTACCCTCGTCATCAACGCCTCCGCCGCAGGACGTTTCCGCGCGCAACCCTGCGCAACACTTGCAGCTCCAATGAGACTTCGTTGCCGCACCTTGCGCCACGCCTGTTGCCTGTTTCTGCTCATGCTGCTTGCAGCTACGCACTGTTACTGCACGTTCGAAATTGCTGAAACTGGGGACCATAAATATTCTTTGAATGTTCTTTCTTTGTTCATTGCAAGAAATTTCAATGGTCAACGGAAACCGGACTAGATCGGCCTCTACTGTTAACGGTGAAATCAAAGTTTTTTCTTCATCAGTTTTATGGCTGGTTCGATGAAGCCCGCCGCAAATTCCTCTCCTGTGCCGAATTTTTGATTCTCAGAGTAGCACTTGCGTCCTATGTCCTCAGTTATTTGTTGGATATCTTCCAGTCCCCGTCTTTCCGTACAACTCGCACAACTGCCACGGAAGTTATTTTTTGATTTCTTCACACATGTCCTATCGTCATATCCTTGCTTCTTGCCAATGTTTTCTATACATTATTCTCCTCGCCGATTCCGCGAGGAACCTCCGCGCTTCTTACCTTATCAGTCCTCCCAATTTTCAACATCTTTCTATTACACGACGCCTTAAACGCTTCGACTCTTCTCTTCTCTGGTTTTCACACGGTCGATGAGTCACTTCTATACATTGCTGTCCCCCAAATGTTATACTAGTAAACTTTTTGCATGTTCTCGACATACCGCCGGTTGTAACAACGACCAACACAACCAGAAAGAAATATGTTTCGCTCTGTGATAGCAATTTGGGTTTTTTTTCTTTTTTTTTTTTAACTTTGGTTACCGGTTTCGTTACACAGTACCATCCTGATACCATCCCCTTGCACGCAGTTGTGCTCGCTTCCTAGACAGAGAGGTATTTGAGGCACCTATCTGAGAAGCGATGACGACGAGTGCATCGCGGAGGATGGTTCTGTGTAAGGAAACCTGTAACCAGTAGGCAAAGTAAATAAATTGCGAATATTGGGTACCGAGTGAGATGCCGCAGTGGTTAGCACACTGGACCTGCATTCGGGAGGACGACGGTTGAATCCTGCGTCCGGCCATCGTAATTTAGGTTTCCCGTGATTTCCGTAAATCGCTTCAGGCAAATGCCGGGATGGTTCCTGTGAAAGGGCACGGCCGACTTCCTTCCCCATTCTTCCGTAATCAGACGAGACCAATGACCTCACAGTTTGGTCTCCTCCTCCAAATTAACCCCAACGACTGTTGGGTTAAAGAAATACTTCCTCCTCACTAGACCTCTTTTCACCAGATGCACTCTCTTTGCCTATTGATTATTGTGTCGACCTGCGCAGTCCAACATGTATTGGTTTGCTTCCCAGGTAGCAGAATCCATTAACTTCATCTACCTCGTGGTCCCTAATTTGTATGTTAAGTTCAGTGCTAATCTCGTTCCTCCTGCTCATTACTTGCATGCCAAGTATCTGAAATAATCTTCATCTAACAACGGTACTCAGTGGCAGTGCGGTGTGTGCCATAGGATACATAGCGCAAAAATACCATGCCTTTATCACCCCTCCTCCCTCCCCCCCCCCCCCCCCGGCCCCAACCCTTCAATTCGCGGGAAGAGAGACTGTCGCTGCGGTCATTGTAGGTTGTTGAAAGGATCAGTATGTTCCTTCACTCGTTTTGGAAAATGAGCTCTCGGAATTTTGAGTGTGAGACTCACCATGGGGTAGCGTTTCATGCTGTAGTTTTTGGGGCTTTCCCCTGACACACACACACACACGCTCACTGAATAAACCCTCGACGAATCTACAGCGAGTTTTTGAATTTTCTCTATATCTTCAGTTAATGCAATTTGGTAACGTTTCCAAATAGATAAACAGTACTAAAAGAAAGGTCGAACAAGTGTTCTACAAGCGACCGCTGTGGCCCATGATTAAATTTTCGAAGGACGCTTGCATCAAGCCAGCCCTTTGCCTTCCTCACAGTTAAATGTGTGTGTGTATTCCACAAATAACTCAGGACCGAAACTCCAAGATATTTAAAGATTATTACTTATCCCACTGATTGATAGCCGCTCAGGTAGTTTGTTGAGGGCCAGTTACCGGTATATCAATCATTCATTCATGCATGCATTCTTTACCACGTTCGTAACGATGTCTCTTGGCAGTAGTTGACAGCATCGTCTGCCAACAGCCTCACAGGGCTAAAGACTGTATTTGGACGTAACTTATACACTGATGAGCCAAAACATTAGGACCAATGTTCACCGCGAGAAGATGTCACTGGTGATATTTCGGGCACGAGACACGCCGAGGAAAGTATATTAAGAGCAGCAGTGACGAACGGAGAATTGTTCTAGTGATGTTACGGCCCTCAAAAGGGGAATTTCACTGAAATAAGCGACTTTGGCAATGGGCAGATTGCTTAGCCGTGGCGTCTGACAACGATCATTTCGGAAACGGCGTAGTTCTTTAGCTTTTCGCTTCCTATTACCGAGCGAGGTGGCGCAGTGGTTAGCACACTGGACTCGCATTCGGGAGGACGACGGTTCAATCCCGCGTCCGGCCATCCTGATATAGGTTTTCCGTGATTTCCCTAAATTGCTCCAGGCAAATGCCGGGATGGTTCCTTTGAAAGTGCACGGCCGAAATCCTTCGCCGTCCTTCCCTAATCCGATGAGACTGATGACCTCGCTGTTTGGTCTCTTCCCCCAAACAATCCAAATCCAATCAAGCTTCCTATTGTCGTGAGGATGTATGGAATGTGGTTGAAGGACGGTGAAACGTCAAGTAGCCGACAAGGTATTGGAAGTCCACGTCTCATCAAATGAATGGAGACTGGAAGCTTGTCCGTTCTGCAAAGCAGGATAGACGGCGATCCGTGACAGTCTGGCGTAAGAATAAAATGCTGGTTCAGGCACAAGTATTTCGGACCACAAGGTTCAGAGTACGTTATTGATCATGGGGTTCCGCAGTAAACGACCGCTACGTGTTGCGTTTTTGACACGACGACATCGCCACCGAAGATTGTAGTGACACATTATCATCGAGATTCGACCATGGACCAGTGGAAATGTGTTACCTGGTCGGATGAATCACGTTTCTTGTTACAGTAGGTAAATAGTTTTGTACAGATACGTTGTCATCCAAGTGAACAGCTATTCCAAACTTTGACGTCGCCACCGCAGCAAGTCGGTTGGGGCCGTATTATGCTAAGGGGTATGTTCACCTGGGCGCTCGTGGAATCTTAATCGGACACTGACAGTTCTGAAATATGTGAACATTATTGCACCTCACCTGCACTCGTTCGTGCTTGATGTCTTCCCAGTTGGGAATGCCAGCTTTCAGCAGGGGATAACTGTCCGTTTCACAAGAGCCGAATTCTGCTACAGTGGTGTGGGAAGCATGGTAGTGAACGCATATTGATGATAGGTTTGAGGAGCAAGGTAGTGAACGCGCGTTTATGTCTTGGTCACCAAATTCATCTGATCTGAACCCGATGGAACACGTCTGCGACGCTGTAGGGCGCTGCCTCAACGTCCACAAATTAACGGCTCGTATTTTACAGGAACCGCCTGACCTGCGCGTAAACAACTGGTGCATAACATCAGCGGAAAACTTCCAAGGATTTGTCGAATCCATGCCACTCGGAATGGTTACGGTAATGCGTTACAAAGGTAAACCATCAGGCATTTAAGCTAATGTAAGAGCCGCGACCAGCACCGGCCATACCGCGCTACCTTGAATACGCCCGACACTATCTTCACTTCTGTCAATACCCCTCCGTGTAAGGACTATCAAGTAGTAGTACTTGGATGGTTAGATTTGCAGTGTGACACTTCTTCAAGGAGCTACTCGGAATATCTACAGCGCACTACTGTAAATCAGATGGTCCAGATGCAGCCATCCAGAAGTCAGGTAACGTGCCATCTAGGAAGGCTGAGGCGCCCTATGTGTGAGGCCGTGATTGTGCGCTGACGCAGCGCGCTCTTCGGCCGCAAGGCGCCGCCATGCATCACACGCCCACCGGAGGTCACCAAGTACGGCGTACCTGAGTTATGGCGGCAAGCGAGCTGCAAGTTCCGTAAACAAGCAGCCGTCGCTCTCACTCTTGTCGCCTCGCCATTCCGTCCTAGAAGTTACTGGTGGCCACGCTTCCACAACACACATGGTTTTGTTGTTTGCAGCGTATCACACGCGACGATTTGTAGAGTTGATACTGATAATATACTTACGTCCATGATTCAGGATACATTGGAATCAACGGAACACAATGAGACAAGGCTCAATTATATATACTACGCTGAAGAAGTGTGTTTCGGTTTTGCGATATTAAGGAGGGAGACTAGATAAAAAGTGACGAGACTCGAACGGAGGTGGATTTCTAATCTGTCGCTTTAGGTGGCTTCGCTATCGCCGTTGCTCGACGACTGGCGCTCTAGCGTATATTCAATAGCCTTTGAACCTCGAATTGTCGATTACGCTTGAGTAGCGTCTCGTACCGGAGCATCCTTTTTGACTACGTATGTACCACAGTCGTCTGAAAGGCGAGGAAAATCGGTGAGTCGTAATATGTGTGCTTCCCACGTTGTTACTACGAACTTCCCTCATGGCTAGCTCTTAATATGCCATAAATGTAAACTCTTTTGCTACGGTCACAGGTTCGAATCCTGCCTCAGGCATGGATGTGTGTGATGTCCTTAGGTTAGTTAGCTTTAAGTAGTTCTAAGTTCTAGGGGACTGATGACTACGGATGTTAAGCCCCATAGTGCTCAGAGCCGTTTGAACCATTTTAAACTCTTTTGGTCTATACAGAAACATCTGCACCAAGAGCGAAGTGACGAGCAATGGCGAGTCAAGTAATTCTGAGTAATCGCTGGTACAACTTCCATGGACGCCCGCAAAAATTTTTACGGAAGGTAGGGGGACGGGGTAGCAAGGCTTTGAAATTACACTTTTTGATGTAAATACGAGGGTCAGTTTTGAGATGGGGCATGCCAAAGGAGCTCAGTTTTTCAGGCGACACAAAAAAATTGTTATATCCCAGAAAATCTATTATTGATTATTCACTCAGTAAATGAACAAAAATTCTGTACCTTAGATTTCAGGGGGAGAGGAGTGGGTGGCGGCTGCCGCCACCACCATCCCTCCCCCATCCCCCCTCAACCCTCCACCCTCCATCCCTTACGGACACCTTCAAGAGTTTCAGTGAATCTACACCCCATCATCTTCATCGAGAAGGGTAGCACGAAGGCAGTGGCACTGGATTTGCAATCGGAGGGCCGTTAGTCATATCACTTTCCAGCCAGACAGGTTCAGGTTTCCCTTGCTCCCCTAAACCAGTTAAGATGAATGCCTGAAAGGTCTTTCTGCAAATTGATACCACCGGTTTATACCGCCGGTTTTCTTCCTCATCTTTGTTCTATTGCGCCTGTGCTCCATCTCCAATGACCTCATTGTCGACGAGACATTAATACCTCATAATCATTCCATCCATTCCCTTATTTCATGGTAAGTTTCTCACGATAGCTCTTTTTCCTACCCTTTGCTTTTGGTTTATTTGAATCAAGTTTTTTAAAATTTCGCCAAATAACGTTCTCATAACAATAACATGGTTTTTCACATATGGTTTTTCACACATAGTTCGAGATAAAGCGGAACAAAGCTCAAGATAACTTACACTTGAAAAATGAATTCACATATCGGAATGTATAGTTCAGTAGAATAAAACGCTAGTTTTACTTACTGAGGGCAGGATTTATTGTATGTACTTTCCCGTTAGTCACAAGGATCACACTGTCTTACTAATATTGTCGTACACAGCCTGCACAATAGTATGTTACAACTTATCGAGCATAATCAAATAACGGACTTCTGTAAACGAATGGGAATATCTTGGTTAGTGAACACAATATCTCTGTCCGATAGCTGTTTTCCTTGCGTGGCGGCCTCGTAATCCGATAGCCGCCTAACAGGCAAAGAAACCTCTTGAAACGTTCTCAAGTTTGTGGTTTCATCTCACTAGCAACAAAATTGTTCTTCAAAAACTCGTGAATAAGTTTAAAATCATTGTGGCAGGAATACACGGAAAAATATTACGGAGCCAAAACGTATAAAGAAACGTGTTGCGGAAATGCAAGAGAATTATGCTCACGCGTTGTGAACTCTGGCTGTTGCTTTTCATCGTGAAATACGTAGTATGATACGCGGAAATAAGAAAAGTAAAAGCCCTGTTTTGCATACGCCGGGTTTCTCGATCTTATCTCAGATTTAACATGCGAGCTAAGGACTGGTCGTGGCTCAGTCTTTCATTCGCCGTAATATTAGACGTCGAGCAATGCGGTGGACACATCACGAATGGTAATGCACTGCGTGTAGGCCCTCAGCGAGTCATAATACAGGTGATACTACTGTGGCGACTCTAACTCAGGATCAGCTTCTCTCGCAAATCGCCCTTTCCTGCTCTTAACGGGGACACTGCGCTCGATTCCATGTTGTAAAGTAATGTAATGTCACATCGAAGCATAAAGAGACTCACTCCGCTCGATACCATACGCACGATTTACGAAGACAGACAGAATTCTTTTCAGGAGGTATCCACAGAGCAAATTGTTTCCTGTCCGACTGATCTTTTCCCGTGACGAAGAACTAATGATGCCTTCAAAATGGCTAGCGCGTCAGTACTCTTACGAAATATTACAGTTGAGAGTCCTGATTTACCCGTAATACACTGCAGTAAATTATGAAGACGTGCTCTGTTGAGAAGAACAGTGATAAACTTTTAACTTGGAAACTCTTAACACGATAAATCTGAGTACACGAAGTAATACTGCGGACCCGTCAGACTACTACGTAATTTAATATTTTAGTTTTTTGAACACGAAACAAAAACTATTTCACACCAGAAGATTTCCGTTGCGGGTGAAAAAATAAATCTGCTTTCTGCAGTCATTAACTGCTTAACATTTACTTTTTTCGGTTTAACGAAAAAAAACAGTGGTTGTTCTGTCGCTGTTTTAACACTTTTATTTGGGTACCACTATTGTTAAAACACTTCAGTTTTTGAATTATCTGACAGGTGTGCCGGAATTCGATGAACTGTGTGTCGAAATAAGTGAATTTTGTGTCAAATTGATTCGAAATGTTTGTTTTTAAATACACGTAATATAACTATTTTAAGCGCAGTAACAAAGGAATCAGAGGAATTTCCACACTGTTAGGCAATCCCGTAGAACCACTGTTTTATTGCATTCGATTATGCGCGTACGACACCGATTATCACCGAGGGATCATTCAGAGCTGAAGAGATCCCATCGATGTGGACAACGACGACAGATTTGGCAACGAAATCAACATTGCAGCTCTTGTTCCCACTTCATCAGAAAGTACACAAAGAGAAATATACACGACTCCTTAGTTGCGCGTTCGAAAGGCGGAATGAATGGAACGGTGAAAGATATCGAAGAATTTGTCGAAAATTTGATGCTGCAGAAGATACTGCGAGAAACAATACCAGGTTTTTGCTCCTAAAAAGGCGCAGTATCCTGCAATATTCAAAATACGATACGTATACATAAGATCAGATTTTAGCAGAAAATCGAATTACTCTACAGTATTTTCACGATATCGAAAATAGTTTCTTCGTTCCTTTGAGGCATCGTTTATCACAGAAGAAAAATATTTCAGTCCCTTCAGTTTCTTATTAACTATTCTTTGGTCTTTATTGTCCTTATGGCCTTGCTCATACAGTAGAGAAATTGAATTCATCATACTAGTAATTTTTGTCAGATCAAGATAAATGAGGTAGTGGCTGTCTCCATTCCGATGACTAGTCTGAACACCGCACTGTTGGAGGGAGTAGGCTCTTGCCATCCTCCAATCTTTCAGTTGATACAGCAGCCACTTACAAGGCTCCTGTGGTTAAACACTGACTAGAAACTACAGTGCAACTTGCCATTTTTCGCATCTACAAATCTCTGACAGAAGTGAAATTAGTGAAAAGTAACAGGAACATTCAGGAACTGACGGAGAACTGAGCACATAAATAAGATTTTATGGAAAAAAGGAAGAAAATTCCCTTATGTATATCGGTACTACATTGAAATTTGACGTCAGTTCGTGGCCTAGTTAACGTTTCGGCCTCTAGATAACCTAGTAGCGGGTTCGATTCGAGGCCCGTTTCATCAGGCCCCGAATAGCGACCGTTCAAGTTGCATGGAAATGTGCACGAAGTGTGGGTGAGGAAATAAAATACTGTCTCTGTCATCAACTCGTGGAAAATCAAAGTTCTAAACTGTTCACAAGTTCCATATCAGCTCGGAGCCCCGACGTGCTACTGCACGAAAAGATTTACCAAAACATACATAGCACAACAAATGGCTGGCTCTGAGCACTATGCGACTTAACTTCTGAGGTCATCAGTCGCCTAGAACTTAGAACTAATTAAACCTAGGGACATCACACACATCCATGCCCGAGGCAGGATTCGAACCTGCGACCGTAGCGGTCACGCGGTTCCAGACTGAAGCGCCTTTAACCGCACGGCCACACCGGCCGGCCATAGCACAACACTTCAGTGGGTCCCAGAAAATGTGATTGGATTTGTAGGTTTAGCTACGTTTCGTCTATGCCAACTGAAATTCGTCGCAATGTCCCACAAAGGAATTTAACATAAATGCAGGCAGGATTTGCTATGCAAAATTCACATATTCACTCACGTATTTTTTAAAGTTTCACAGATTCAAGTTTATTTCCAATAAGAACGTAAAAAAATCGAAGGTCACACTTCACACTAAATTAATTTCAGACCCTTAGCGAGTTTCTTAAGATCTTGGAGGCGGCTGAATAAACCATGATTAATTGCGTGAGTTACCTTAGAAAGCCGTTGAAGTCCCACAGTGTCTCAAACCACAAATTCCATAATGAGTGTGCACTGAAACCTTCTATGTGCAGCTTGTATCAAACGCAACCCGAAAAAATAACAAGTCCATGAGAAGCCGAAAACATTCCATTGTGAAAGCAGGAATTCTGAATAATTCACACACGCAAACTAGCGGCTGTTTCACCACTCATCAGATAAAACATTTTTGGAACATAGACTAACAAAGCCTGACCACCTCCACTGGCGTCCGAACATCAGACTCCCATCGAAAATACTGCTGTTTACGCAGGAAACCTCTGTCAAGCACCACTGAATTAAAATTGCTGAAATTCTTAATTCTGCGTTATATATACATACGATACATCAAATCACACCGAAAGTTTCCAAGAAATATTATGCTGTTATCAGTTTTCTTTAGTCTGCCATAGTTAATTTAGAAAGAATAATTTTATAGTTTGCCTGTTTTCGGATTTATAAGTGTAAATATTAACAATCAATTTAAATAATACACTACATAATTTCCTATGTATCTAACGTTTACAGTACTGCCGTTACTTTTAATGTTGCTCTGTTTATTCACTAAGAAAAGCTGTTTTTAATTGCACGAAATCCACTTTTCGGCTTCTCATTTAAATATGTGAATAATTTCAGTAAATCTATTATCGCAGTCCGAAAGAGTTCTACGGGATGTAGCTGCACACCCCTCGTTTGTTGCGATCGCATAATGCGTTGAAGAGATATTCACTTTTAGAGTTCATAAATTATTTATGACATTTGACTTACAATAACGCGGATAACGGAGTCGCGTCTCCACACTCGTAATCGTTCATTTTTCCCGCTTCAGATGAGCCTACTGGCTCCTCAGTAACACATATGGTCCAATAATTATTAATTTTGGGGTAAGTTTAAATTTTGCACTGGACGCGAAAAAAATCCTGAGAAACGAGCAGTCATTGTGCTGCCCAACGGACGGGTTCTCCCAGTCACGCGATCACCTTAGCCGCCGGTGCAAGTCCAGAGACAACCCCATGTGTGGAGCGCACTGAGACTGGTAGTCCACGTGCTCCTGTCAAGCTGATTTCAGCTGTCAACATGAATATGACCCGATTTCAGCCGCCGTCTGTGCGTCCACGGTCGCGTGTCTGTGACTGAGTAAGCGTCTCTTTCCTTTACAATAGGCTATCGTGTTACACGGGGGTCTCTCTGCCAATAATGTCATACGATCTTTTCATTTCATCGGAATTTTACTTTATTTAGATTGTGCAAGCAAACTGGTGTCAACGTGATCTCCGGAATAGTTTTGTCGTGCTGTGGAGAAGTTTATGTAGACTATTCTTAAATGTTGTACACAACTCAGAAATAGGCATACGATTTAAATGCAGTCGTACGTAACGATGAAAATGACTGGCGCGACTGTCATTCCAAATTATAACCACAAATGCAAATATCGAGAAAATGCAGAACATGGTATTTGGCGACTAGCGATTGAAGATTTATGGCACAGGGGGTGCCGTAACCGTGTCAGAAAGGAGACTTAAGTACTCTGTTACTACAAACATAAAAAAAAGTTTTGCATCACCTGGGTTCCGAGAGTTCCGTAACCTGTACAGAAAACTGGAATAGAGATCAACATAAACATCATTTATGCCGTTTTTATTGCTCATGAAAACCACACGTTGCGTGTTGTACCACCATACAGCGAGACCTTCAGATGTGCTGGTCTAGATTGCTGTACACATCGGTACCTCTAATACCCATTAGCACGTCCTCTTGCATTGATGCATGCCTGTATTCGTCGTGGCAAGTTCATCAAGCCATTGTTGATCCAGATTGTCCCATTCCTCAACGCTATTCAACGTGGATCTCTCAGAGTGGTTGCTGGGTCACGTCCATAAAAGCCCTTTTCAATCTATCCCAGGCGTGTTCGATATGGAGAACATGCTGGCCACTCTAGTCGAGCGATGTCATTATCCTGAAGGAAGTCATTCACAGGACGTATACGATGGAGGCGCGAATTGTCGTCCATGAAGACGTTGCTGTCAGGGTTCCTCCTAGCCCTAATCCGTAGGTAGCGGTCATCTACTGCAGTAGTAACCCTCTGGCGGCCTGAGCGTGGCATGTCATTGACAGTTTCTGTCTCTCTGTATCTCCCCCATATCCGAACAACATCGCTTTGTTTCACTCCGAGACGCCTGGACACTTCCCTTGTTGAGAACCCTTCCTGGCACAAAGTAACAATGTGGACGCAATCGAACTGCGTTATTGACCGTCTAGGCGTGGTTGAACTACAGACAACACGAGTCGTGTACCTACTTCCTGGTGGAATGACTAGATCTTATCCTCTGTCGAACCCCCTTCGTCATATAGGCGCTGCTCATGCGTGGTTTTTTAGATCTTTCGGCGGGTTTAGTGACATCTCTGAACAGTAAACGGGACTGTGTCTGTGATAAAATATCCACAGTCAACGTCTATTTTCAGGAGTTCTGGGAACCGGGGTGATGCTAAACATTTTTTTTTATATGTGTAGTATACTGTGAATGAGACTTCGGTTCACCACTTCGCGCTAAAACGAAGCAGCCATGAACCCAGTGGTCCTGCAGTGAAAAAAAAGCCAATGTCGATTTCAGCAGTCGGAAAGATTAAGGCCAGTATTTTCTGGATACAAAAGAATTTCTTGTAATGTACTGCCTTACAAAAAGAAACATACAGTAGGTTACTGACGACAACCGAAAGTTTTCTTGGAGACAGTTCACCTGCCCACTAAGGTATTCAGCAGTTTCCTGAGGGATGTTATCTGTTAACTATTGAAATGTCCACATGGTTTACCAGATTTACAACGTTCGGTCTACTCCCCCTTAAAAAAAACTGGAAAACATTTTGAGTCCAATGAAAGAGGGTACGGCAGCCTTCGCGCTGGTATTTTTCGGATTTTTTGTATCGCACTTCAGGGAAGAATCTACTCTCGGGAAGAATATTTATCGCATTTTAGACTGACAAAACTTCGGGAAAAGTACAAAAAGCGCATTTTAATTTAAATTAACGTACGCATTTACTTTTATGAGAAAAATGGACAACCTTGGATTTATCTAGAATTAAGATGCTGAAAGAAGGCAGACAAAGCGGAAGAAATAATCTACAAACGATTTCTGCCTATTGTAATAAATATGAGACAACACTGAGGGGTGTGACACACATGAGAATGGGTAGATGTTTAACTGCATTACCGAACATTGAAGATAGTTACAGCATGTACGTATGGCGTCTAATAGGTCCCAGCATGAGCGAGATCGTTCAAACTTGAACGAGCTTGCAGTCAGCGAACTGTGAAGAGGGTCGGTTGCACCTGCTTGCATGGCGAGATTCGTCATTCTTTGTATGCGTCCATGAAATAGTATACAAGGGTGCAGTTTAATTAAGGACACCTACACTGTGATGTGCAGCACGCGCTTCCGTCCTGTGCTGTGGTCCACGCTGTGGTACTGACTCTGCGAGAAAGGGGGAGCATTGGGGAGTAATTCCGACCCGTTGCCGGTCAACCTCCACCCACATATGAAATTGGCCGGAGCTTGATCCACGGTGGTGCACATCTTGCTCAATGGCGTCGCAGGCGAAACGCCCTCATGTCCGCGGCGTGTTCCTCAAATCAATCTGACAAAATTCCAGTGTGGCAAGGCAGTGTGTTCACTTGTTGCAGGTGTAGGTTGTCTGCAAGATTCTGGTGTTGGCAAGGGACGTTTGTAATCGGACATTAACATAATGTATCTGCCTTGTATGGTTTTGTATTGTATGTTAACCAGGGACCTAGAAACGACGGAGAGGCTCCGTCCCCGCCGCATTGGTCCACAACCGCACGACGACTATCGCAGTCCACTTCACCCCTCCACCGCCTCACACCGAACCCAGGGTTATTGTGCGGTTCGGCCCCCGGTGGACCCCCCAGGGAACGTCTCACACCAGACCAGTGTAACCCCTACGTTTGCGTGGTAGAGTAATGGTGGTGTACGCGTACGTGGAGAACTTGTTTGCTCAGCAATCGCCGACATAGTGTAACTGAGGCGGAATAAGGGGAACCAGTCCGCATTCGCCGAGGCATATGGAAAACCGCCTAAAAACCATCCACAGACACTGGCCGGTTCACCGGACCTCGACACAAATCCGCCGGGGGGATTCGTGCCGGGGACCAGGCGCTCCTTCCCGCCCGGAAAGCCGTGCGTTAGACAGCACAGCCAATCGGGCGGGCATATTTATCTGCCTTACTGACCTATAATGGGTCCCATTGCTTCCCGTGAAAAGATTGTCCACGTTAGAGTACGTCCATCACCGACATGTACAGTAACCTGACCACATATGGTTCACTACGTACTTGGGCTCTGTCAGTGGCGATTACCGAAGTTTATTTTTTTATTTTTTGTTTTATTTTATTTTTACTTTTATCTGTCCAATCGTGGTTCTCGTCTAGTCTACCGATGTTGTCCGGTCGCTAAATTGGACGGAGTCACCGGAGAGTGCTGCCCTCTCTGCAGCTGCGTATATATGATGGAATGTGGTCGGCAGGTAATACAGCTCAAAGACGCTAGCGGCACTCTCGCTCCATGTGAAATAATGACCGTGAACAGTGATACAGTCGGTCTTCTGCCATATGTTTCGTCGTCAGCGCACCACCTCGCTGTTGAGTAGCTGCCTTGTCCACGAAACGGCAAAAATGGAGTTTTTGATTTGTGAATATATCATTTGTTTGTTAACAATACGGAGCCGGCCGGAGTGGCCTAGCGGTTCTAGGCGCTACAGTCTGGAACCGCGCGACCGCTACAGTCGCAGGTTCGAATCCTGCCTCGGGCATGGATGTGTGTGATGTCCTTAGGTTAGTTAGGTTTAAGTAGTTCTAAGTCAAGGGGACTGATGACCTCAGCAGTTAAGTCCCATAGTGCTGAGAGCCATTTGAACCATTTTGTTAACAATAAGAACTGTATCACTAACCTTCCTCGTTTACTGCAATCCTTATGAATCGGGACCAACGTTAGGTCCATGTAGTTTTCTGGTCCTCAGGCAAGACGTAAAAAATTATTTAGGTCACCGAACACACGCTTGTCTCTACGGCCTGTGATTTCGTGTGCGGGTTACAAGCCGCGATAGTTGAGAGTTGTGTCACACCAGTGACCTGGCGTCGGCGGTTTTTCCCGAATCGAGGTACTCACGATAAACCTTCACACTACAGCACATGAAAATCCTACTTGCTTCTTGGCCTCGAATGTGGCTTTTCCCATCTGTGGGGCACCCGCTATGTGGCCACAATCTTAGACCCATCCTCGATTCGGCGGACATGCCAGAAACCAGTACATGGCCAGGAAACGACGACAAAGAAGCGCTCTTCACTATCGCAGTCTCTAAATCTATTGCTTATTGGTGTACTACGGCTGGTGTGGGTCTTTGATAGGAGCGAGATCTGCGTCAGCAACTCTCTCGTGTTCCGTAAGGGCACCCGCTATGTGGCCACAATCTTAGACCCATCCTCGATTCGGCGGATATGCCAGAAACCAGTACATGGCCAGGAAACAACGACAAA
The DNA here is from genome assembly GCF_021461395.2 of Schistocerca americana. Lineage (NCBI taxonomy): Eukaryota > Metazoa > Arthropoda > Insecta > Orthoptera > Acrididae > Schistocerca > Schistocerca americana. The sequence goes on from NC_060119.1 coordinate 942,255,892, forward strand.
GAAGCGCTCTTCACTATCGCAGTCTCTAAATCTATTGCTTATTGGTGGACTACGGCTGGTGTGGGTCTTTGATAGGAGAGAGATCTGCGTCAGCAGCTCTCTCGTGTTCCGTAAGGGCACTGATTACTAGATTCATGGATGGACCTGGTAGTCAACTCTCCAAACAGTAGACAAGGCTGACGTAAACCGCTAGAAATTTCGTCCTTCGCTTCGATGTTAGACAACCTGCGGCCGCGTTCAGAACTATCTGGCGAGCAGAGCGCCGGCTCCCGGGCGGGATCCAGCAAGTGAGCAGCCCCCGCTGTTTGCGCTGGCTGAAATAATTATAAAGCCGCGGGCGGGTCGGCGGCCCTCGCTCCCCCACTGCCGTGCCGTGCTGCGGGAAGCCGACCCCACAAGTACCTGCAGGGGGCGCACCACGCCACTCGCGATCCATATTCACGAGAAGAGCAGGCGGCGTGGCCACATGCCGAGCGTTTCTTGCTCCCACAAGCCTTCAGAGTTGATGTTAAAAGTACATTGCTGGCCGTTAAAATTGTAGCATCATTAAGGGCAGCAAATCACGAATTTTTACTTATTGGGCGTATATAGTTTAATTGGAGGAGTACATTATTAAATTTGTAGGTGATGTGCGGTGAGAATTTTAGTACAAACTTCTGCCACAGAAATGGCTGTAATTCACCTGGGCATTAACTGTCATTGGGAGGAAATAAATGGTTCAAATGACTCTGAGCACTATGGGACTTAACATCTGAGTGCATCAGTCCCCTAGACTTAGAACTACTTAAACCTAACTAACCTAAGGACATCACACACATCCATGTCCGAGACAGGATTCGAACCTGCTACAGCAGCGCGGTTCCAGACTGAAGCGCCTAGAACCGCTCAGCCACAACGGCTGGCCACGTTAGTCACAAGAAAGGCAGAACTCGTTTCTAAAGGTGATTTATTTCACGACGGCTGTTGATGAGATCATTAAGTTCGTGATGCAGCTGCGGTAGCGGTGAAACTCACTATGAAGTTCGGTACAAAGGTAATCTGACCAGTATCGTGTATCAAGCTGGACAGAGAAACTTGAATTTTACGGATTAGGTGATATATTGCCTCGACCGGGATACGTGTGATTTGATATAACGGAAAATTGCGTTAAGAATTTATGACCCAGTGCAACAGCGTGAATAGAACAACAGTGTAATGGAAGTGGTACAGAATATTACGTAACGAAACAATCTTAAGAATCCTAAGATGTATGTTGATCGCGTACCACTTGCATCCGAAGTAATGTTTTAAGTGACGATCTCCAGATGAATTGTAGAGTGACACGCCATGAATTTCGGCTACGCCTTTTCTATTTCCCCTCTCTTGCTTTTCTTCGTGTTCATACTCTCTCCTCTCTCACTCGCCCCACCACCCATTAGTTCTCGGCCTGTTATTCATGCCCAACGAATATTCTTCTTTTATTATGTTTTCCGTCTATGAGCGCTCCCTTACATTCCTCTCCCCTCTGCCTCCTCTGATAGCTTCTTCCGTTCCTTTCGTTCTCACCACAACCTCTCAGTTTTGTCCATGAGAAAACCAGCGCTTCCCGCCACAATGCACGCCCACATACAGATGTTTTATGTAAGCGGGGGCAGAGGAGCTCATCTCGTGTGTCGTAACACAACAGCTACTCAGGTGCCTTTGTTTTATGTAACCGCGCCGGAGCTGCGTCGCCTTTTATGCTAAGCTAACATCTTCATGCACTCTGTGAGCAGTGCAAAGTAATGTGTCATTCCGCAAAGAATAACGAGGCGCACACGACGAGCATACTGGAAACTAAAGTTAAGAGACGGGGGAAGCCTGACTCCCAGTTTTGAGCAAGCAGTGCTCCCGCTATATGGCCCTTGGCTGCCCTCAGCTCACACCCACCTCGTCCTCACCTGTTAGGCCATAAAGCTCCTATGAGGAAAGCCGTCTACCCGGGTTTTACGACGAGGCTGCCGAAACACTGTTTGTTGCTCCCACGGACAACGTCGTTCTTGGTGTGCGCCGACAGTTAACTTCGGCCTACTATCGCGAATTCGCATCATAACGCCATTAATATTTTAACTGTGCCACAGAATAATGCACGATAACGTATATTTTTATTATTATTTCATAAAATAAACTATAGGATAACGAATTGCGTAAAGTAGACGTTTGCTTGGTTATCATGCACGTAAAAATTGACTTTCGGGGGACGGTATAGGTTCTGTATTTACTACATCAGGATTATACCGCTTGAGTAACGCGCTTGACTCTTCATCCCACAGTTTACGGACTGCCTTCGATAGTACGTAATTAATATCACAAAAACGCTACTGTGTCAGGCCTGTTTCGGCATCTAGCAGTCGTCGTATTATCTGTAAATAAATGGTACATAATTTTGCTAACTATTTCTGACGTTATAGATAAATATCAATTAGGAAACATCATAAAATTTGTTACGTACGTTGAGGGGGTTCGACATCCATACGTCATCGTGGTTCCGTCGCTGTCTCTTCGTTTTAATTGCATTACGTTAGTATTCTGAGAGTAATAACATGGATTATAGTAGATTTGGCTTGTTATCTGATGTAATTTTCAGACTGTCTTCGTTTTCTTTAGAACAATAACTGTATGACAGCTTATTTTACACATATCACCGATATTTTATGGTTACAAAATGTTACGAAACAATCTGAGATTCCACAAGACCTCCAACGATACCACTTACCGAAAACACAGCGTGACAAACGAAATTGATTGCAGCCATACAATATCGCTGTTTCACCTCTCAAATAAGCTGTCAGATAATTATTACTCTAAAGAAAAGTAAAATGACCTTAAAATCATATCCGACAGCAAATAATGTCTAGTACATCCAACCGTTATTACTCCACGAACATTAATGCAGTGTAATTAAAACAGAGAGACAGCGACAGAACCACGATAACTTACAGTTGTCCAACCCATCTGACCTATGTAATAAATTTTAATGTTTTCTAATTAATATTTACCTGCGATGTAAAACATTATACCAAAATTTTATACCATTTACTTATGGATAATCTGACGATGGCTATTTGTTGAAATTGGCATATTGTAACGAATAGAACGATACGACTCAGCAGCGTTTCCGGAATCGTAATTACATAATGTCCTTAAGACATACTCAATGCCGGCCGGTGTGACTGAGCGGTTCTAGGCACTTCAGTCTGGAACCGCGCAACCGCTACGGTCGCAGGTTCGAATCCTGCCTCGGGCATGGATGTGTGTGATGTCCTTAGGTTAGTTAGGTTTAAGTAGTTTTAAGTTCTAGGGGACTGGTGACCTCATATGTTAAGTCCCATAGTGCTCAGAGCCATTTAATTTTTTTTTTTTTTTTTTTTAAATCTCTTCGGTGCTATGTGAGAGTCACCCACCACCAGCGACTCCACACCTGCTTGTAGGGACAATGCCTATGGCTGATCAACGCAAGTCGATTACTTCGCTTGCATTTCGGTACTGTTAACGTCTGCTAGCATTCGATCGGAAGTATGGCTCTGAACTGGATTCACCTTTGGTTGTTCCATCGGACAGCGACGAAGTTGTTTACGGCTCTTGGACTTGTTTGTGGCTCACTTATTGTATTCCTCGTATTATGCGTTTCGTGCCAGATCGGTACCTTATTCTTTAGTTCGTAGTTTTTTGGTCTTAATAACGTCCAGTGTTAGATTATCGATGTACAAGTGATTACGGGTCCAATGCTTCACCAGTCTGCTGGCAAACACATTCAGAAAATCTGTTGCCCTAGCGAAGCATAACTACCACGTCGATCAAACACCACACTCAAAGCCGCGCAGAGTGGCAGCGTGGTTTGACGCACCATGTCACAGATAGCGCAGTCCCTCCCACCGGAGGTTCGAGTCCTCCGTCGGGAATGGGTATGTGGGTTTTTCTTAGCATAAGTTAGTTTAAGTAGTGTGTAAGTATAGGGACCGATGCCCTCAACAGTTGGTCCCTTAGGAATTCACATACATGTGAACATTTTTGAACTACTCTCAGAATACATCATAGACTATTTCGCATACCACTTTCTGTGGCGGAAGTGGTTTTTTTTCTACACAAATGTTCTTTGACCGCATTTATAAACGTAGTGACTACTTTTCATTTATGTGTCTACTGTCTAGGCACCAGTAAAAACTGTGACAATATCTAACGTTAAGGCTTTTCCAGCAATAGTTTACTAATTTTCAAAGGAATTTAGTTTAATAATAACCTCACAGTTCATTGTCCCAGAACATTACTTAGAAACGTATCGTGATCGCTCTCTTTTTTAATCATATGAAGAATTTGTTGAGATTCCTTTAAACTACTTCGCGGATCTTAAGATAACTGTAATGTGTCTGGTTAATTATTACTGAATTTATCCTTGATGAAGAAAATTGCTTAGGTAAAGGAGGTGCACCGGCACATAACAGTTCTTCGCCTTTCATCGAATTTATGTTTAGAACGTATCCCCAGAAATTGTTGAATGCCTTAGATAAAATGAGTCAAAGGCTCGTTCGTAGTATGGATATTGCAGTTTTTGTTTAAAAGATTCCCTTTGTTTATATGTTGGCCAATAGTGGTTACTCTGGACGACACTGCACTCGAAGTGAATCATGTAACGTAGTGCAAGGTGCCTACACCACGAGGCTGTTTCATTCTGCTCAGAGGTTGTATTCATAGTATCTGAACAATATTTAAGATGCATAATTAATCGATAAAATTAAAGTTACACATTGTCACTAACAGTGTTGGAAGTTTATCCTCCAAATCATCAGTTTCCCCGTAAGGTATATTAGCTGTTAGAAACAGACGTACACTTAAAAAACAATGCTTGACTTACAGGATCTCTTTTCAACATGCACATCGTCGGATGAGGAGTGCGCGCATCTTTCATGACGACCTGTCTGATCGTAGGTGCTCCTCAAAGACTTGCTTCCTCTTTTCATAGTGAACTTCCTGAACTTTCTTGCGTCAACTAGCTGGTGACTGACAGTCAAAGTGGCTGGCGGGTATCAAAGAAGTGCGTTTACTTTTGGCACGAGCACTTGGAGAGAAGCCAACAGCCAGGCAGTCCCCGTTTAGCCTGTGATGATTAACACTTCCTGGGGAACTTATAATCTCTTATCCAGTAGGATACTATATTTATACTGAAGGATGACGTTAGCTTCCTGGCTGTTAGTGTTTCAGCTTGCCTGCTGAACCTGCACCTGGAAACAAAAAGCGATACCTAAAAGGTGGCCATAGCCGAAACAAAACAGCTTTGATTTTGTTTGAATTTCCGTTTCTATCTTACGCATGCCTGCTTTCACTGATGCCGTGTGTACTGAAGTGATACGAAAAAAGTTATGTTGAAATTGTTTAACAGGTATGTAGATAACAGCTTTCACAAGAATTTTCGAGTGTATATTTCCAATAACAATTTTATTTAAACACGAAAACATGTACTAAATATTTGTATATTTAGTTTTTGAATTATTGCAGCTATACTATAATTATGTATAGCGATGGACTATACCAAGGCGCTGCAGGACTCACACGTGGTCATGTGAATTCGTTCGTGTTCTTCCTCGTGACGACGATACGTTCTCATTAGGTTAACTTCACATCCTGTGAATGACGGTAGTCTTGGACAAATTGCTTTTTCGCCGCAGTCGATATGTGGCACATCCCATGTATCTCCTCTAGTTATCACGGTATTATGATTATTTTACAGTTTTTACCTCATCACTTCAGTTCTGAAAGTGGCCCACAACTTGTACTGAACCCGGCTTCTAACAAAAGTTATCGTGATACAGACGACAAGTTCTTTAGGAAAATATCTCCTCCCATGACAAACATTCGTGACTGATACTACTTCTGTCGAAATGACGATAGCTCTACTAACTCGTAGCCAAAAACAACTTAGGGACTTAGAGCATTACTCACCCTGTAATTACATAATGGAGCGTTACTCAGTAACTTAGAAACAAGTCATCGGCAGATTATCAACCTACGGAATAATCATCGCGATGTTTTTATGAGGTAGACTAAGCTCACGATTATTCGGTTGCAGATGTATTCTGTGATCTTTTAGAACGTAAATTTTTGGTTGTGAGGACGAAGATGACGAAAACGTACGCGAGTGGTTAAATAGCGGTGACTGCAAGCAGGACTGTTATCACGAGCTACGCGCTGCAGAAATACCGTGACTTACACTTATCACATTTTCAGGTATGTGACATTGGCAACATGAGAAAATATCAAATTCTTTCTTTTTCTGTTTCAGGTGAGTCAGATCGTTGACGTCGGACTGTTACGTCATATGCATAAGGTAGTAAGAAATACTTCATACATACTTATTACTTATATCTCATAAATTATGTAATATACCATGTTATTAGTAACTAATTAGCTATAATTTAACGTATGTTCACTATACCTCTGATCCTCAGACATTAACCCCATCGAGGGCAACCTGATTAAATAAAGTGGTACGTAGGGAGAATGTGAAAGTGAATTTCTAAACAACTGTGAACCGAATCTGGATAAAATAGTTTTAAAACTGTAAAATTCATTGGGCGTGTGTAAGATCTAAACAACTTGTGCGTGATTTTAGTGCAACGGAGAAACAGATACCTGTGAAATTTTCAGCAGTGAGCTTCTCCAGCACTGATTTGTTGCCATTATGTGTTTTCGACCAGTCATTTAAAGGCCATTGGAAACCATAGGCGTTTCTGTCATTCTTCCAGAGGAATACCACACACAGTTTGTAATATTTGCTTCACATAAGTTAAAAACACCCATTCTCCGTAGTCTATGTCGCTATCACAAGCCAGGTACCGCATAGACACGAAACCACTTTTTTTCGTATCCTGACACCGGAAGAAATTTTCAACAATAGCACTGCATAAGTATTTCAAACAGTATTTGTAACTTCAGTGGATTGCCAGAGGAGATTAGCGAGTTGGACTACCTCTGTTAATACACAAAAGCGCCAAAGAAACTGGTATAGACATGAGTTTTCAAACACAGAGGTACGTAAACAGGCAGAATACGGCACTGCAGTCGGCAACGCCTATATAAGACAAAAAGTGTATGGCGCACTAGTTAGGTCGGTTACTGCCAGACAAACGGGAGTTTGAACGTGGTGTTATTGTCGGCGCACGAGCGATGGGACACAGCATCTCCGAGATACTGATGAGGTGGAGATTTTCCCCATACGACCATTTCACGAGTGTACCGTGAATATCAGGAATCCGATGAAATATCAAGTCTGCGATATTGCTGCGGCCGGAAAAATATTCTGCAACAACGGGACCAAAGACAACTGAAGAGAATCGTTCAACGTGGCAGAAGTGCAACCCTTCCGCAAATTGCTGCAGATTTCAATGCTGGGTCATCAACAAGGGCCAGCGTGCGAACCAGTCAACGAAACATCGTCAATATGGGCTTTCGGAGGCCAAGGCCCACTCCAGTAACCTTCATGACTGCACGGCACTAAGCTTTACGCCTCGCCTGGGCCCGTCAACAACGAAACTGGACTGTTGATGGTTCAAATGGCTCTGAGCACTATGGAACTTAACATCTGAGGTCATCAGTCCCATAGACCTTAGAACTACTTAAACCGAACTAACCTAAGGACATCACACACATCCATGCCCGAGGCAGGATTCAAACCTGCAACCTTAGCTGTCAGGCGGTTCCAGACTGAAGAGCCTAGAACCGTTCGGCCACTCCGGCCGGCTGGACTGTTGATGACTGGAAACATGTTGCCTGGTTGAACGAATGGCGTTTCAAATTGTATCGTGAGCATAGATGTGGACGTGTACTGGTATGGAGAGAACCTCATGAATCCATGGACTCTGCTTCCCAGCAGGGGTCTATTCAGACTGGTTAAGGCTCTGTAATGGTGCGGGGCGTGTGCAGTTGGAGTGATATAGGACCCTTGATACATCTAGATACTACTCTGACAGGCCGCACATACGTAAGCATCCTGTCTGATCACATGCACCCATTCACGTCTGTTGTTCATTCCGAAGGACTTAAGCAGTTCCAGCGTATCTGGGATGGATTACAACTTGCTGTTCAGAAGAGATCTCCACTCCCTCGTAGTCTTACGGATTTATGGACAGCCCTGCAGGATTCATGGTGTCAATTCCGTCGACCACTACTTCAGACATTAGTCACTCCATGCCACGTCGTATTGCTGCACTTCTGCGTGATCGTGGAGGCCCTACAAGATATTAGGCAGGTATACCAGTTTCTTTGGCTCTTCAGTGTACAATGCTCCGGAAACCCGCGGCCCAATCTTGGCTTATTGTTTTGGCATACCATTTTGTTGGCTACATGTGTTGAAGAACAAAGAGACAGCTTATCGAGATAATTGATAAACTTCTGTTTTTGCTGCAATAAAAGACAGTAGTTCAGGATTTAACGCGCGTCGATAGGTTCTCTCGACAAACTGAAGAGCGGACGGGAGAGTTCCTACCCTCTATTCAACTGCGTCGCAAGGTGAACCTACAGGGTGTTCCTCAATGTTATCGCGGCCCTCCGTTGCACGCCGTTTAAGTGACGTAACAGTGATCAGCAGCACCGTCGGGTGTTTATTTTCCACTAAATATATTAACAATACACAGAATACAGAAATGAGTAACTAATATAACGACGCAAGAAACGCACATCAGACACCTACGTGAGTCATTGCATGCTGCCCTGCACTGCACTGCACTGCACTGCTAAACGGGAAACCTATTTAGTCATTGTATACAGCAGGTACAGTGCTCAGCCGGAAAGGGTACTCACCACACCACAAGGGCTGCTCGCTGTTCAGTTTAGACGTAACGAGGTCCTCGTGTTTCACTTAAATTAACTTTGTGATTGACGTTTCAACGAATCGAGTAATAGGGGCCTGACGGCAACCACATGCAGGCGGTGTTGGCTGTTCTGTAAGCTCCCGATTATCCGGGTATGGATTATCCGTCGAGTACTTAGGCGATTTAAAAAAGAACAAGTAAAGGGTGATGTTGTTCTATTATACATTTTCGTTTCGAATACAAATTTCTGATTGTGAAGACGAAGATACAAACATCAGCGAGTGGTTAAATAACGGTGCCTGTGAAATGGGATTGTGATTACGCACACCGAGGCACTGAAATGTGTTGATTTGCGATTAGAGTATGCATGACAACGTTACTTTGAATTTATCGATGTTTTGGCTCTGCGGAAAATGGGTCCCCTCTTCAGGAGGAATGTGAACGATGAACGGCAAAAAATGGACTAATGTTTCCTGAAAGTAGATTGCAAACAAGTAATACGAACATAATTATAATTAATACTTGTTTTGTAAATAAAAACGCCTTTTTCTGCTGTCACGTAATTTCTTTTTCCCAGATGCGCTTCGCCTTTTTCTTGCTTTAAGACATCATCAGTGGGATCTATAATGATACAGTTTTGTTATTTTTAGATTATCAAACAGTTCCCATCCCGATTTTTTATGTAAAAAAAGTAATTACTTACGATTTGCTGCGATCTGCGTTTCCTCTCATCTGGTCTAGAGGTCGCACTATCACTTCGTTACTGACATATAAGCACAGTTTTGAGTTCCTACCTTTTCGACACTGTTCATGTTTCTCCTTCTTTTTTGTGGTTTACTATTATTCTTTTGTCACTCGATACAACTGTTTCTTTTAACAACGTTAATATTGTTACTTCATTACGTGTCTCCTCCTCTCAGGTGTGTTTACGTACTTGTAGCCAACCTAAAGAAGTATATATTCAAAACCAACTTCTATTCATGATGTTTATATCGTCTGTGTTTATGAGAGAGAGAGAGCTGAAGAGTGTGTGTGTGTGGGGGGGGGGGAGGGGGGGGGGAGCAGGGTTGGTGGTTTGAGTTGTAGGGTGTGGAATATGAATGCACTAGCTGTTAGCGAGTGGTTGAAAGCTTTGGTGGTAGCTGATTTGACTTTCCGTTTCAGTGTTCTGTCGAGGGGTTCATGGATAAGTGAGTGTAAAGGTGTTGGGTGGTATAATTATTATATTAAATGGGTATTATTATACTAATCCTCTTTGGGACAGTTATTCTATTATTTTATCTATTAGTGTAAATAATGAATTGTTTGGCATGTGTACTTGATCATTCAACAGGGTTTTCATTTCTACTTTGGTTTTCTGTATGTGGTAATGTTCTTACAGGGTTAGGAGGTGTTTATTTGTTTTTATTCTAATTATTTTCATGTCTTTTTCACGCAAACAGTTTTGTTATAATGATGATTTAAGTGTATGTTTTAAGTGTAAATTTGTAAATAACTTGTCACTTCCCGCGGAGAAACGCGTAAGCAATTTTCTGGTGAAGATACACAGGGTATAAGTAATTTCAGTTTGCAGACTTTGAGGACATATTCCTTACACCACAACAGGAAAAGACTGTCTAGTAAATATGGGTTCTAAAATGCATACCTTAACAGCTATGAACACTTCATCTTCGATACTGTAACACACATCTCTTCTGCTTAAGCTCTCAGCTTTGCACATTTTCAGGGGAAGTGGTATGGACCAAAACGAAAAAAGAACTGTCCAGTAAGCATCCGCTCTAAAATGCATACCTTATGACCTATGAACACTTGATCATCTTCGGCACTGTAAAACAAATCTCTTTTGTAGAACAAGTGCTCACAGCTCTTAAGGTATGCATTTTAGAGCCCATTTTTCTCTTGTTTTGGTCTAAGGAACCTGTCCTCGAAGTCTGCAAACGGAATTCAGTTGCAACCTGTACGTGTAATTTATATTATACATGTTTTTCTGTTATCCGTGCAGTCTCGGGTCCGTATTAACCCGGGTAATCGGGAGCTTACTGTATTTATCTTTACGACATGCTTACGGCACCAAGTGTATGTGTTGGTCGCGTCGCCGCTTTGTCGTCCTACATCTTCACCGGTGGAGGAGCGGCCTTTGTGTTGCGGAGGGTATTTTGGGGCAGTGATACCGGGAAAACACACAGAGCGGAGCGGCTCGTCTGTGGCCTCTCGTGGCAGTGCTACTGGCTCGTTATCTCAGCTCAGCGGATGTAAGCAGGGCTCGCACGAGAACGGGCCTACAATCTGCCGTAAGTCTTACGTTTAACCTCTGGAAAACTGGATTATGCCTACTTTGCTTCTCTTCATGGCATGTTCAATCACGTTAATCCGCTACTAACTATTTTTACATTGACACTCGTGGTAAGACGGGTACCAGATTGAGATTCATTGGGAGAGTGCTTAGAAAATGTAGTCCATCAACAAAGGAGGTGGCTTACAAAACACTCGTTCGACCTATACTTGAGTATTGCTCATCAGTGTGGGATCCGTACCAGATCGGTTTGACGGAGGAGATAGAGAAGATCCAAAGAAGAGCGGCGCGTTTCGTCACAGGGTTATTTGGTAACCGTCATAGCGTTACGGAGATGTTTAGCAAACTCAAGTGGCAGACTCTGCAAGAGAGGCGCTCTGCATCGCGGTGTAGCTTGCTCGCCAGGTTTCGAGAGGGTGCGTTTCTGGATGAGGTATCGAATATATTGCTTCCCCCTACTTATACCTCCCGAGGAGATCACGAATGTAAAATTAGAGAGATTAGAGCGCGCACGGAGGCTTTCAGACAGTCGTTCTTCCCGCGAACCATACGCGACTGGAACAGGAAAGGGAGGTAATGACAGTGGCACGTAAAGTGCCCTCCGCCACACACCGTTGGGTGGCTTGCGGAGTATAAATGTAAATGTAGATGTAGATGTGTTGCATACGTTGTTGAGAGGTGGTACGGTAGAATCCCAGGCCGGCAAATGAATTATCTGACATTCAGCGCATCCCAAGTGAAAATATTAACCCTTAAAGGAATCATATAATCATATTACTGAGGAAAGTCTCATAATATATACAAGACTTTTAGCTCAAAGGTAGGAAAATTTCAGATACGTTCCATGTTTAGAATAAACAATACTGATAGCTAAAGATTGGCTGGCTGCGCAAATGTTCTCAGGTCGAAGCAGCATTGTGCTGTCAGTGTGTTTGGCAGCGATGTTAGCATGGGGTTTGTTACTGGAAAATTCACGTGTCGAGTCACGTAAATAACGAGGAAAGCTCCTAGAACACAGTTAGAGGCTAATCTACATTTCAATAATTTGATGTCCTGTAGTCAGTCCGAAGCAAAGAAGTTTTGAGCAATCGGAGTTATATTGAGAGACCAACTTATGTAATTGCTGGTCTGCACCAAGTCGTTGTCACAAATCGCTGACGTTCAGTTTTATACCTGCAAGCAAGTGGGAAAATAAGTTCACAAAGCTACAGCAATTTAGAAACTAATTTCTCTTAGAATCAATCTAATTACTCTTGCTATGATTTTTGTTACCTAGTTCCATTTGCCCATTCTCTTTCGATGTACGTTTTCTTACCACATCCGACTTGGTTCTTCTAGGGGTTTGTGAAAGTGGACGGATAATACATTGAATAAGGCCATAGCTGCAAGCACCGAAGAACAGGGACAGAATATGACCGACATGTTCTAGAAAAATTCAATTTATTGGTACGATATTGCAACAATCAAATTTACATTATTAATTAGAAAAAGCAGTCAAGATCTCAGAGCATCTCATTTATTAAAATGACCGACTTCGCCACGTTTAAGCGGCCATCTTCAGATTAGGACCACAATTTGGATGGAGCTGGCGGTACCGTTGTGACCACACGCAGCTGTTCATCACGCCGCCTGCTGCAGCCAAATGGTGCTCCTGACCTGAAGATGGCCGTTTAAACGTGCCGAAGCCGCTTATTTTAAAAAATGAGACACTCTACGACCTTGACTGTTTCTTTCTAATTGGCCATCGAAAAGATCGCCGTTATCTCCTTACCATGTTGATTAAAATTATGAATTTACGTTGTGCCTGTAGGCTAAGTCACAGAGAATGTGACGGTCGATTTTCTACGAAGGAGCCGAATTTAACAGAAATCAAACAAACAAGCAAACAAAAAATCGTAGAAATTTCCTACGCGGATAACCGAGCCGAGTCAACGCGCCACTCCTGGAAACGGGGAGGCGAGCTTGCCACGGATCGAATCCGTCTTGCGGATTAACGACGAGGGCCAGTGAGTTCACCCTTCATATGGTTTATAGGCCCTTTCCCCACATCCAACTACGTGAATATCGTCTCGTTACTTACGTACTACGTCCAATTCACTCTGCGCATAAATTTATCAAACTTTCTTACACTGGAACACAGATTTACTTTAGTTGCAGACCGATGTGATACGCGTAATACTCTCCACGGCGGAGGAAATTGGCGTTGTCAGTAAGAACTACTGGCCACCAACTGCCACTAACATTGCGTCAACTTATATAGGAATGTCAACCCCGTAGAAAAACGGGAAAGGGCGAAGGATAAGAATATCATACCGCAAACAGGCCTACAGACCGCGCACAGCTGCAAGACTCTTGCTACATGGTGTCATGTATCTCTGACACCATTCGTCCTCTGCATGGCGGTCAGCAGCGGATGTCCGGAGTTCATTCCTCCACATGCTTCCTGGCTTGCCCAGAGGCCGTCTCACTCAACGATCAATATCGAGCAGCTCTACACTTCACTGACGGCGTCCTGTCCAATGACACCGAGCGAGGTGGCGCAGTGGTTAGCACACTGGACTCGCATTCGGGAGGACGACGGTTCAATCCCGTCTCCGGCCATCCTGATTTAGGTTTTCCGTGATTTCTCTAAATCGCTTCAGGCAAATGCCGGGATGATTCCTTTGAAAGGGCACGGCCGATTTCCTTCCCCATCCTTCCCTCACCCGAGCTTGCGCTCCGTCTCTAATGACCTCGTTGTCGACGGGACGTTAAACACTAAGCTCCTCCTCCTCCTCCTCCAATGACGTGGCTTTCCACACGAGACGCACGCTACTTAAACTGGACATTTCATTCAGCTCACAGCATCATCCATTCTTCACTGTTGCGACTTACACTGGTCAGATTCTCTTTCGTGTTTTGTATGTATAGAACAGGTACTGCAGGGAATTCTATATCTCAACATAAAGAAGTCTGGTGCTATATTGTCGAAAACTGATATTTTGAGAACCGTGGCTGTAATGCTAAAAGGTTGATAATTGAAATAGCAACAGGCCACAAGTATGGTTTAACAGGGTTTATTTGGGTCTAGCCATGACTGTCTTCGGATTTCTTACAAATCCATCTTCAGATGGTTGTTACAGGTTTCGATGTTTTCTTTCTGGGGCCTCGTTTTGTACCCGTTATTGGTTTGCTGCACTGCTGTATGAATTCTAATATTTGATGTTTTTATAATTATTACAGTTGGTATAATTAATTCTATTTCTACATCAAAGATTAAGAAGATTACGGCAGTTACGAAGAATCGAAGAGAAAAAGGTATAAAGGAATCATACAGTACCGCAACAAACCAATAACGAATACAAAACTAGGCCCCAGCAAGAAAACAACGAAACACGCAAAAATTAACTGAAGACGGATTTGTAAGAAATCTGAAACCAGTCATGTTTGGATCGAAGTAATCCTTCTTGAACCATACCTGTGGCTGGTTGCTGTTTTAATTATGCGAGTAAATACTTAAAAAGTTTGTACATGATAATTATATCACTTTGGGTTTAGTGTCTAGTAAAATCCTTCCTGCCATCAAGTAAACAGAATTATACCAGTAAATCTCAAAGAACTTCTAAACTGTATAGTCGGTAGCCACCGTACTACACAATGACATAGGCAGTACGACCTACGTAACACTCGCAAAATAGAAATAGGCGATACAATTATGGGCAATCATGCTCGGTTCTTCATGAAAAATAAAATATTAACTACGAAAAACGGAATAAGGAACTTGGAGCTTAAATGGAAATCTTCAGCATTTAACGCACTGTCCCTCCACATTTCGAATGCCTTCTTCAGGGGGGCTTGACGACCTCAGTCGTAACTACTGTGTGTTGCTGTTTCCGGCATTAATCGTCAATTCGATGCAGTTCGCTACTTCTGCCTCTTGTCAACTATCCTTTTCATTACAGCTTAACTCCTGCATCCTACATCATCAACTGTCTGACTTCTATATTCATACCCAGACATACATAGACCTACTCTGCAGTTTTTCCGTTTCTACTATCTTTTCAATTATAGTTTCCAACAAAGAATTACTTCTTTGTCTTTATCTGTGGTAAGTTATTCCGTCTCCGTGATGTTTTCCGCATCGGAGTATTGCAGGACACCTTCGTTCCTTACTTCGCACCGAATTGAACTTTCGTAGTACGGCAAAAACTATGAAGCTACATTCAGTTCTGTAAAGTGTTGTTCCGAGCCTAACACGACAAGTTTAGTCAAGTTCGTTAGAAAGTATCAGCTCCCTTGGGTGGGGCTGTGGTTACCACAATGTTTTCACTGACACGTCTAGTTCCATTGCAAACCCAAAAATGATATGTGAAAGCATTGAGAACTAAGCATATAATTGCTACTTAAGAGTAAATAGCCCTACTACTGTTACTGGTTCATTAATGATTATCACAGATGAGTATTAACACAGCAATTGCTTTTTTAATACCGGGGGAGTACCTAATTCCTTGTAGTATCTATTGGTCATCTTCTGTCAGACCTTTACTAATAAACGTTTTCTGCTCAACACGTTCTTCTATACGCCTTCACACTTCCGAAGGAAACTGACAGTGCTTCTGTATATTCACAGCAGAGGCTATTAGGCTAAGTTACGTTTCTTAAAAAGAAAAGAAAAGAAAAAGATATGTAACTGCTAGGGGGCGCTCTGCAAGAGACTGTGCACAAATCCGATACGCTCGGATAGCAACAGGAAACGAGGATGTAAGCAAGCGGGCGCTTTAAATTATCTGCTGAGCGTTGGCGTATCAACTGAAGCGCGTCGGCACTCGGCTGGCCATTACTTGCCACAAATTGCACTTGCGTGTAGTACAAGGCGGCCGGACGGGCCACTGGTCGCAGACTCTACAGCACAGGCACTTCGACTAGGACGCCAGCAGCGTCGTGCGGGGTGCAGGTCACGCAAGAACACACCCGCCATGTGTCACGGAAAGCTGTCTCGGCAAAGGTTAAGTAAGCTTCGTTACCCTTGAGATACAGATGCCGGTTCTCGCCGCTTTCGTATTTTTTATTTTTTATTTTTGACGCTCCCGCTCTGAAGATAGTGATTTCCATACTTAGTAGATGCGTGCTGTGTAGGTGAGGGAAGTGGTGTTACTCGAAGCGTTAGCCGGGCTAGAGGTCAGTTGTAGGTATCCACCCACATTACCAATGCTAATGCTGGAGCGTTTCGTACCGAGAAAGTCTGCTCATGGTAAAGACACAATATTTGTATTTCAGATGAAATGGAAAGTACCCGTTTGGCTGAATTAATTTAAGTTTCTCAGGGTTTCGCTCAGTCACTGAAGAATACCGGCATGTTTCGTTAACCAGGCGGCAGCCGGGGCTCATCTTTCTCCAAGTGGCACAGCGCCTCTGCTAACCTCAATGTGAACAGCTCTATTTATTCACTATTCAGACATGCAATCTGCGGGCATGGAAAGAGAGAGAGAGGAGCCGGCCAGAGTGGCCGAGCGGTTCTAGGCGCTAGTCTGGAACCGCGTGACTGCTATGGTCGCAGGTTCGAATCCTGCCTCGGGCATGGATGTGTGTTATGTCCTTAGGTTAGTTAGGTTTAACTAGTTCTAAGTTCTATGGAACTGATGACCTGAGAAGTTAAGTCCCACAGTGCTCAGAGCCATTTGAGCCATTTTTGAACAGAAGAGGGGGGTGGGGAGGGAGAGTGTTGTCCATGTTTAAGCATAACAGTTTCTTGTAATTGACTGAGATGAGTGCGTGTGAGATAAGATATTGTTGTTGTTTTCCTGCGAGCGATGAAAGAGACACGGAAGGAACAATGTTGTCTTCCGCACATGGCACGATTGGTTGGATTTGAGAATTAATTTGAAGACAATGTTAGACCATTATTAAAAGGCCTTAATAGAGGTCAAACAACATTTACCATTGTACTTGATATAGCATAAAAGCCGAAGTCTGGGTAGTACAAAAGACAAATAGATAATACACCGCGCAAATGGGACTTTACTCTTTTAAAAAGTATTGCGTGTCTGTGGCTCAATGCCATCGAAAAGTCTTTATTTATTTTCTCAAGAGAAGGGACTACTTATGAAAAATCCTTTCAGTATAAAGAAGGGGAAACAAAGACTGAATATTCCTCTTCACTTGCCGAGCATTTTTGGCCAAGATGAATGAGGACTCTTTTGTTGCGACGGTCGCTGCTTAGTTTCAGGATCTTAGCCATTCACCCAACTTCTGCCACTTCTAAAGCAGTTTTTAGATATCTATGGAGACTTGCACGCAGTGTCGCTTCTGATGGTCTGGAAGCAGCTGTGCACCAATGTCGCCGCAATGCTTCTCATGTTCAGTTATTTTGACAAAATACATTCGCAGATACACACATTCCACATTGCTAAGGAATTGGAGAGGTGTTGTATGGTGTGTCTCCGAAGTTGCAGAATCAGTTATCTTAATCTCAGAACATTTCCCTATGTGATGTCAGTTTACACCACACACCATCAGTCGAGTTTCAGCTGCTTATACCAGACCTAGGTCTGTTTCTTGGTGCAAAGCATTGCTTTCAAAAGTTGGCTTTCCACCTTCTGGTCCATCGCAGCAACAGTTTTATCAATTTTAAAACAAAAGTTTATGCACGCAGTCTGTTCAGGTCAGTTATCGCAAAACTGTAAATTCACGGAAATACGGCAGTAGCCACATTCTCGTCGACAACTAACCAAACAATTCGGTTCTCAGCCACTTGCTACAAAGATTCAATAAGAATGTGTGGAGAGACGCCTAGCGCTAATAGCGGTAACAGAGTTTACTCGTAACCATTTTGGCGCAAAATTCAAATTCCAAAACTTTTGATTGCGATCTAGTAAGCCGAGTGTGTTACCAATAAGTAAAGGTCTTCGGTAAAGATTTTGAATGAGACAGTGGAGGGGAGGTGGGTGGGTGTGTGGGGCGAGGCAAAGGGAACAAACTTCGAGATTCAGTCGTTCTTCCCTTAATGTATCAGAGTTCAATTTTCTTGCAGTCGATAGCTACCGGTTTGGTTTCGTGTGTTATGTTACATTTGTAGTAGGCATAAAACCTTTGCCTATACTTCTCTTTTAAATATCTGTAAATGAAAGTGAACAACCATAAAATGAAAATCATGCACCGATTTTTGTGTACTTCACAAAATTTTGCTGCTGAGTACGAATGTAGGCAGAAGTGTAGCTGGGGCCGTAATTCTTACGGAGGAATGTACCGTGGCGTGAATCCCCGTGGAGCACAGCGGCAGGGCGGCCCGTCAGTGGGCAGCGGGCCGGAGGTCAAGGCTGGTGACGTCAGCGCGCCTCGCGCCGCGGGCTACGGCCAATCTCGGCCGGTTGACAGTTCGGCACCTCGCCCGAGTTGTTCCGCTAAATAAGGCGCGTGCGTGACGCGGCCGCCGGGGCGTGGGGCCGCCCGTGTCGCAAGCCGCGTGCCTTCCTGACAGAGGGATGGGGAATTTTGTGCAACGATCACACGTTTCCGGCCGCAGTCACTCGCAAAGGGCAGCACGTCGACTGGGGCCGCGACCTTCGGTGCGCGTTCACGGGACTATGGACAGAGACAAAGGGCCGCGCACAGTCTGACGAATGAGTGTGTCTGGTGATGGTGGGATTGTCAGTCTTGTTTCTTCCCCTGAAGTGATTCAACATGAAGGTACACGTCCATTCTTCAGTATAAGATGGTATACAGCAAGCTACACCTGACCATCTTACTATTTTCGCTGTCGCAGGGCGTCCATTTCCCGAAAGCAACCCGTACATAACATGTGAAAATACCCCATGTTGTCCACATAATAAGTGTTCCAGAACGAGATTTTCACTTTGCAGCGGAGTGTGCGCTGATATAAAACTTCCTGGCAGATTAAAACTGTGTGCCGGACCGAGACTCGAAATCGGGACCTTCGCCTTTTGCGGGCAAGGGCTCTACCAACTGAGCCAACCAAGCACGACTCACACCCCGTCCTCATAGCTTTACTTCTGCCAGTATCTCGTCTCCTACCTTCCAAACTTTGCAGAAGCTCTCCAGCGAACCTTTCTTTCAGGAGTGCTAGTTCTGCAAGGTTCGCAGAAGAGCTTCTGCAAAGTTTGGAAGGTAGGAGACGAGATACTGGCAGAAGTAAAGCTGTGAGGACCGGTCGTGAGTCGTGCTTCGGTAGCTAAGATGGTAGAGCACTTGCCCGCGAAAGGCAAAGGTCCCGAGTTCGAGTCTCGGTCGGGCACACAGTTTTAATCTGCCAGGAAGTTTCAACATTCGAGTGAATTTGGCCCTAAGACAAGAGTAGTTGGTTTGAAACTTCCTGGCAGATTACAACTGTGTGCCGGACCGAGACTCGAACTCGGTTCGCAGGAGAGCTTCTGTAAAGTTTGGAAGGTAGGAGACGAGGTACTGGTAGAAGTAAAGCTGTGAAGACGGGGTGTGAATCGTGCTTGGGTAGCTCAGTTGGTAGAGCACTTGCTCGCGAAAGGCAAAGGTCCCGAGTTCAAATCCCGGTACGGCACACAGTTTTAAACTGCCAGGAAGTTTCATATCAGCGCACACTCCGCTGCAGAGTGAAAATCTCATTCGAATAGTTGGCTTGTTTGCTGACAACGTGTGACCCGGAACGAGATGGCTGCTTGCGCTACCCGTGGAGCTTTAAACGCGACGCCGCGCCGGCTGCTCGCTCTTCCGCGAACCCAGAGGCAGCGGGCGGCTGGGCAGCGGTGCAGCCGGCCTGGCCGCGTGCCACGACCGCCGCAGCACTGACTGCACCGCACGGGGCTTCGCGGAATCGCAGAGGTCGCGCGTGTTTGTAAACAAGGCGTCTGCCGCGAGCGAGCGCCGCCCGCCAACTGCGCAATCTGCCGCACGTCGCGTCTCCTATCGTATCGGGTCACTCAATTTTATCTCCACGGTAAACGTCTCATTGGTAACCGCCCGTGACATTCGAATGACGAGCCACAGCGCAGAGTCCGTATTACTAAATCAGTTCTTATCATTAAACACGTACAGCAGAATTTGAACGAAGCCGGGTTTGGGGTATCGGTTCTACGATCGTGGACTTATTTTTTATCCTTTTATTAATAATCTTTTGTCATAACAGATGGCGCATACAATAATAACCCTCGCGCTTGATCACAAAAAGATCTTAAAGTTGATAATATCAGAAGTAAAATATATTCCACCGTAATACGTATACAGGGTAATTCTACTGCTTCTTCCTAAAGGTTTTATGCTATCTGCAACACCTTCAAAAACCATATCCGAGATTTTCATATTCTCTCGCTCACTACGCGAAAATTATGTCCTCTAGATAAAAGAAACAGGATCTTTTTTTAGGAAATTTAATGTAGTTAAATTTTATAGTGTGATACGTTTTCGGTGGGGGCCATGGTTTTCGAGATATTCAAGAGAAACGTGTTTGAAGGTAATTTTTGTATGTTTTACTTAATCATTCGAAAACTACAGCTTCTACCAAAACCTTATGCCTTAAATTTCCTACAAAAAGGTCCTGTTCATTTTTTCTGCAGGACTAATATTTTGCACATAGTGTGGTTGAGAGAATATGAAAATCTTGCTCCTGAGTGATAGTTAAAGGTGTTGCGGGTTGCATAAAAACTATCGTTAAGGGCAGCTGAATCATCCTGTACAGTAAAATTCTTACTTCAAATGGGCACGTTAATATAAGATGACAAAAAATGATTCTCAACAAATCAATATTTCTTGGACAATAATCTAATCCAACCCAGGTGAATGTATAAAGGGGACCGCTATCAGCCCATAATAGCTTTACAAATGGGCAAACAGAATCAAAGTGAATACCTGAGAGCCGGCCGAAGTGGCCATGCGGTTAAAGGCGCTGCAGTCTGGAACCGCAAGACCGCTACGGTCGCAGGTTCGAATCCTGCCTCGGGCATGGATGTTTGTGATGTCCTTAGGTTAGTTAGGTTTAACTAGTTCTAAGTTCTAGGGGACTAATGACCTCAGCAGTTGAGTCCCATAGTGCTCAGAGCCAATACCTGAGACAAGTAACTGCCGCTGAAAGGTCTACCCTTATACTATGATCGTCCTGCACGTTCTATTAGACCAGTACAAAAAGCTAAATACTATATAGACAAAGAAATGCAGAACAGTACAGAGTAACTCATGACTGTCACCCTTTGAAGCCAAATCACAGTTTCTGTGGAAGCACTATGTTCACAATACAATAAAACAGAATACTGATGTGCACCACAGTCCCACCATGTGACACCATAACTCACTTAACATAATTCGTAACAGCTTCGCCACGCTTCAGCTAGCACACTGCACAGCTCTAATTTACTCTGCCAACAAGTACGAGCTTCGCACTACCGAATGTCGGCCACAAAAGTACACCACCACAAATTACAACATTTTGTGCTATGGACTGTTTTCCAATAACTAAGCTCTCCGCCATTCCTTGACTCTGGTTGTGAACTGCTGTTTTCAAGTGGGCAGTGGTAAAAGAAACTACTTTCAAACTAGATGAAGCCCGCATAGTGCTGGATAAGCGTGGTGTTGACCGTCGCAAGTCTGATCACCATTTTTCCGAACGCTAAGGCGCTTTTCGTTCCAGTGTCTTTTACTTGCTCGTCAACGGACGGTCACTCACCCCTGAACGCCTTCATAGGTCGACCAGAGAGAGAGAGTGGGAAGGTGGGGGAGGGGGGGGGGCGCTGCATTGGTAACCGTGTACAGTAAGTGCCCTCTCGCGGAACACGCCGCCACAGACCACCAGAAACTCGACACTGGTGGCAGGAAGTAAAAATGTGCTGCAGTGCGCGACACAAACGATAGTACGAAATTCTTGGCTCCTTCACATTGACCCTCGTCTATTCCCACGACAGCATTGCTGCTAATACTGTTCCATCTGTTGTGTTCAAGACTATAGTCACCTCCTTCTGTGCACACCATTCCCACCAGGCGTCATTTCCAGAGGAAGATACGCTCACACCCTCATATTTCTGACAAAGTAGACTGGTTTCAGTCTCCTCTTTTCAACTTCATTTCAACACATCCCTGCAAGTGGAAACAAGGTAAAGTTGCAATGGGCGAAATAATTGCATTTATCACTCCGTATTTTCTTATTTTGCTCAAGTCCCTGGTGTTTCAGACTCTTCCAGACCCAGTTAGTATTTATTCCGAATACCAACCGTTTCCTGATCACAGAAGTGCAGCCCAAGTCAGGGACGATCAATCTTAGATACTCCAGTTTCTCAATCGTTAATCCAGATTTCAGTATTTTAGTTTTATTCCTTCAAATATGAAAGTAAAAGCTCATTTTCCTACTATCGATTGGCGAAAACTTCGTTTCGATATCTGGAACCGTTAATAAAGCAGAAGGGTTGTCTTACGCGACACACACAGTGTATTGTATACAGGTTGATTTCATGATGACGATACAAACTATCAGGGACGACAAATGTATCAATTTGGGGTTAGGGGCCCTAGTCCGGAAGCAACAAAGTCGAAAGTTATAAGCGAAAATAGTTCAGATACATCTGACAGCAGAATACATGTGCCGATTCACCAGAGACATAGTACCCAGGTTCCCGAAAAATACCCGACTCGTTATTCATCAACAGCTTTGGTTCCAACTTGATGATGCCCCACCTCGATTTGGACTGAGGATCCTTGAACAGTTGGATCTCACACATTCCGAAAAGTGAATCGGCAGAAGAGGTCCCGTTTTGTGACCAGCTCTTTCACGTGGTCTCACCCGATTTGATTTCTTCCTGTGGGGCCATGTGAAACGACTTGTGCACGAGACGCCTGAAGATGATCTTCTGGCGAGAATTCTCGCCACTTGCGACACTCTTCAAACGACGCGGAGGATAATAGCACGGATACGACAGACCATTGTGCGACGATGCCATGCCTACACTGACGTTGGGAACATAATTTTCAGCAACTATTGTAAATGTAGCAACTTGTGAAGCTAGTGCTCGTAAATGGAATTCATTATTTCAGTACCGTAGACTTAGGATTTTACGTCTCCTTGAGATCAAGTTACGTGCGCCGTTACTAGTCCATCAACAGAGGAAACTGTGGGTATTGGGGAATATATAGCGGGAATGTTGTAAGTCATGAAGAGGTTTCCGAAGTTTTGGCTCTTACAATTAGTTTGAGATCTGCGCTAGGCTAAGGTGCAACTGTAGCATATTTTCGCTTGTCTTTTTTTGACACGGTCGTTTCCGGACTAGGGTCCCTTACCTCAAATGAATACATAAAGCCTTCCGATTCATCATTGAAAGTTGGTAAAATCATCACGGGATCACCCTCTATGAGCTTCCAGTCTTGTCTCATGCCTGTTCCGGAAACCCGCAAGCACGTAATATACACTACTGGCCATTAAAATTCCTACACCAAGAAGAAATGTAGATGATAAACGGGAATTCATTGGACAAATATATTATACTAGAACTGACATGTGATTACATTTTCACGTAATTTGGGTGCATATGTCCTGAGAAAACAGTACCCAGAACAACCACCTCTAGCCGTAATAACGGCCTAGACACGCCTTGGCGTTGAGTCAGAGCTTGGATGGCGTGTACAGGTAGCTGCCCATACAGCTTCAACACGATACGACAGTTCATTAAGAATAGTGACTGGCGTATTGTGACGAGCCAGTTGCTCGGCCACCATTGACCAAACGTTTTCAATTGGTGAGAAATCTGGAGAATGTGCTGGCCAGAGCAACAGTCGAACACTTTCTGTATCCAGAAAGGCCCGTACAGGACCTGCAACATGCGGTCGTGCATTATCCTGCTGAAATGTAGGGTTTCGCAGGGATCGAATGAAGGGTAGAGCCATGGGTCGTAACACATCTCAAATGCAACGTCCACTGTTCAAAGTGCCGTCAGTGCGAACAAGAGGTGACTGGGACGTGTAACCAATGGCACCCAGTACCATCACGCCGAGGGATACGCCAGTATGGCGACGACGAATACACACTTCAAATGTACGTTCACCGTGATGTCGCCAGACACGGATGCGACCATCATGATGCTGTAAACAGAACCAGAATTCATCCGAAAAAATGACGTTTTGCCATTCGTGCACCCAGGTTCGTCATTGAGTACACCATCGCAGGCGCTCCTGTCTGTGATGCAGCGTCAAGGGTAACCGCAGGCATGGTCTCCGAGCTGATGGTCCATGCTGCTGCAAACGTCGTCGAATTGTTCGTGCAGATGGTTGTTGTCTTGCAAAGTCCCCATCGGGGATCGAGACGTGGCTGCACGATCCATTACAGCCATGCGAATAAGATGCCTGACATCTCGACTGCTAGTGATACGAGTCCGTTGGGATCCAGCACGGCGTTCCGTATTACCCTCCTGAACCCACCGATTCCGTATTCTGCTAACAGTCATTGGATCTTGACCAACGCGAGCAGCAATGTCGCGATACGATAAACTGCAATCGCGATAGGCTACAGTCCGACCTTTATCAAAGTCGGAAACGTGATAGTACGCATTTCTCCTCCTTACATGAGGCATCACAACAACGTTTCACCAGGCAACGCCGGTCAACTGCTGTTTGTGTATGAGAAATCGGTTGGAAACTTTCCTCATGTCAGCACGTTGTTGGTATCGCCACCGGCGCCAACCTTGTGTGAATGCTCTGAAAAGCTAATCATTTGCATATCACAGCATCTTCTTCCTGTCAGTTAAATTTCGCATCTGTAGCAAGTCATATCTTCGTGGTGTAGCAATTTTAATGGCCAGTAGTGTATTTAGTAGGTGGCGGTGCGGAACTATATCGGAAACGTAACAGACGTGGCTTTATACTATGCGCTGCAATCTACACACTTCTCGATCAAGCTGTATTGATGCAACGTGAGCTTCAGGAACCCATGGTGGTCCGCACGGAGAAGTTGTTTGGTCTCCACGTAAGTTACCAGACGCGAGTGCAACGAGGCTGCATTCCTGTCGTGGGTGGCCGCCGAGCAGACAGGAGGTAGCCGGTATCAGGAAGCGCCGCCAATAGCTGCCGACGGCCAAATGTCAAGGCGACCCGCGCTACCGGTCGCCGAGGCGGCCACGTAAACTGGCGAGAGAGTCGGCCGTCGCGAATTGGTTCAAGGATGAGGAGCGGCAGCCGGCTGGCTGACTGATGGATGGTAATGTCTCCCGCGGAGCGCTTGTTGACTCAATTAGCGCGCCAGGGCGGCATCCCGGGCCGAGCCCTTCATTTCGCGCTCCTTTTTTTTCGGAACGGGAATGTTCGCTGCTGCGGAGGGGAAGTGAAACGTGTCGCGGGCTTTATTTTGGAACTTTCGTCAAGCTCGTAAAGCAGCGCGAGTAGTAGCGGCTAGACGTAGACTCCTTGCTCTTATTTTGGAAACTAAAACTGGTTTCTGAGCCCGATACGGAAGGGTCTCCCATTCCAGAATAAAGAAAAAAAGTACCCTCGCACTTAATGTCACATTAAACGTCCCTCGTCTCTCTTCTTGCGCTTCTGTGAAAACGTGACGTGTTGGAGCAGAATATTTTTAGCGCACCCGGTAAGGCACTTCACTGAACACGAGTCCGGGTGCATTGTCTTGGGTCGTGTAAACTCACTACTTTTGAACCAGAGCTAAATTTTCACTTTCACAGTGTCATTTGTTTAAATTTGTTTTGTGAGGTTCATGAAATAGATACATTTCAATTCGAATAACTGTCCTCTAGCGTACTGCAGTGGTACACAGACTGGAGAAAAAACCTGATTATTCAGTTACAGCGTTGGAGGGCTACTTCTATAGAACGATGGTCAAGCAAGCGAAGAGCGCACGGAAGGTTGTTCAGTAAGCAAACGTGTTTAAGTGTTTCTGAAGTACAGCTTATTATTATAACAAATTAATATTCACTATTCTCGCTTAATGTAATCGCCCATGGATAGGAATTTAAAGGCTCTGTAGCGTTGACTGATCGACTCATACCATTATCTTCAAATAATTTAATTTAGCATAACTTTTATTACCTCCTCACTGATTGGCTGTCAAACTTTTGCAGCTCTACAGTGGCATATAGCTAACAGCCTTCCGTCGTTGAATACATCTGTTCTCGTCAGCATCTTTGGCGTAGCCAGTAGTCGGATAAGTAACCTCAGGTATGCCAAAAAAGTATCCGGATACTTGATTGGCTTAAAGGTTCGTGGCGCCCTCCATCGGTAATGCTGGAATTCAGTATGCTGTTGGCCCACCCTTAGGCTTGATGGTATCTTCCATTCTCGCAGGCATACGCTCAGTCATGTGCTGGAAGGTTTCTTGCGGAATGCCAGCCCATTCTTCACGGAATGCAGCACAGGAGAGGTATGGATGTCGGTTAGTGAGGCCTCGCACGAAGTCGGTGCTCCAAAACATTCCAGAAGTGCTCTATAGGATTCAGGTCAGGACTCTGTGCAGGGCAATCCATTACAGAGATGTTATTGTCGTGTAACCACTCCGCCACAGGCCGTGCATTATGAACAGGTGCTGTATCGTGTTGAAAGATGCCATCGCCATCCCCGAATTGCTCTAAAAACAGTGGGAATCAAGAAAGTGCTTAAAATATCAGTGTAGGCATGTGCTGTGGTAGTGCCACGCAAAACAACAAGGAGTGCAAGCCGCCTCCATGAAAAACACGACCACACCGTAATACCACCACCTCCGAATTTTACTGTTAGCACTACACACGCTGGCAGATGACATTCGCCATACCCACACCCTGCCATAGGAATGTCACACTGTGTCCATAAAACGTTTTTCCACTCTTCAATCGTCCGATGTTTACACTCCTTACACAAAGCGAGGCGTCGTGTGGCACTTACCGGCGTCATGTGTGGCTTTGAGCAGCTGCTCGACCATGGAATCCAACTTTTCTCACCTCCCGCCTAATTATCGTAGTACTTGCACTGGATCCTGATGCAATCTGGAATTCCTGTGTGATGGTCTGGATAGATGTCTGCCTATTACACATTACGACCCTCTTCAACTGTCGGCGGTCTCTGTCAGTCAACAGACGATGTCGGCCTGTACGCTTTTGTGCTGTACGTGTCCCTTCACGTTTCCACTTCACTATCACATCGGAAACAGTGGACCAAGGATGTTTAGGAGTGTGGAAATCTCGCGCGCGGACATATGACACAAGTGACATCTAATCACCTGACCACGTTCGAAGCCCCTGTGTTACACGGAACGCCCCATTCTGCTCTCTTAAAATGTCTAATGGCTACTTAGGCCGCTGAATGGAGTATCTGGCAGTAGGTGGGTGTCCGGATACTTTTGATCACATAGTGTATGTGAACCAGGTGGCCCGCAATATAGTGGCATTTGCTTCATACGGAGAATATTGTCCACTTGATGCATATCAGCCTTTTTTCGGGCTTTTGCGCTGCAGAGGTATCCAGCCACTACTCACCACCCGCCGTCATAGCTTTACTTACGCTTGTACCTAGAACCAGTCTTCCAAATTTCACAGAAGGTTGTCTGTATATGTTGCGGAGGTAGCGCTCCTGGGAGAAAGGATATTGCCCAGAAATGGCATATCAATAGTCTACGGGTTTGTCTCAAGAATGAATTTTCACTCTGCAACGGAACGAACGCTGATTCTGAAATTACTGACAGATTAAAACTGTGCGCCAGATCAGTCGTTGTGTATGGTGAGATCACAAGGTATGTCGTCAACAATGAAACTCTTATCTATATAGCCTCTATTGATTAAGAAAGAGGCAGTATTCCAGGCAAACCTACATCCACTCAGAGACGATGAATCCACGGAACGTACGGGATATCTAGTGCTGAAGAAAATGTATGGCCTCTTAATAAGCTTCGTGCCAAAAACAAAAGTTCTCTCTCTCAGTATGCCTTTGATTTACAAAAATCCACAGAGGCTCTCCTTGTTTTCGTAGACAAGCTCGCATGAGGGAAAGGGTATAACGGGGGAGAAAAATCTAAATCGGATGGGAAGTTTTTCGTATACTACGCTACAGAGCGAAAAATTGTTTCAGGAAACAACTCTTGCACTGATAGTTAAGATTTTGAGTCTGTCGTTCAGTAGACCCTCAATAAAGATTGAAAAGCGGTAGATATAATGAAAGACCGAAACGATGGCACTTATCTGGTAAGTTACGGGTCTTTACGAATCACCGAGCGCACAGGAAGTGATAAGTACCCAACGTGGCTTCTTGATTCCCTCGAATAATTCTTACAATCGTAGATGACAACGACATTCGCAGACTTCCCACGATTGCTGGTGATCTCTCCAATGGAATACGTATGGTACACTTGACCGTCAACAGTGTATGCCAAAGTGCGGAGTTGGTAACTGTGCAGTGGTGTTTCCAAAGTGAAAATATTTCTTTGTACGGTAGTTTACGACAAATTCTTTTGCAACTGGCAGACTGGACTGTTTATCAATCCCATCGTGTCGGGTCGGCTGTCCTCACGAGCTGCGGACTCGACTAAGGGAGACAGCACGGTCCGCGTGTCTGGAGAGAGCACGCTCACTGGGCACGGAGATGGCGGCGGACAGGGGAACGGTCGGTGCGTTACCGAGGCAGAGACTGGCGGCGTGGCGTGGCGTGGCGCGGCCCGTCAAGCGGAAGCAGCGGGCTGGAGAAAGCCGAGCCGGCCGCCCCTTACGGGGACATCGCGCTCCGTGGTGGCCGCGCTGCTCAAACAGCTCAGCTAATGTT
This sequence comes from Schistocerca americana, assembly GCF_021461395.2. NCBI lineage: Eukaryota > Metazoa > Arthropoda > Insecta > Orthoptera > Acrididae > Schistocerca > Schistocerca americana. The sequence continues at coordinate 942,284,677 of NC_060119.1, forward strand.
TATCTACGCCTTTCACTCCGACGATTGCTGGAAAGTAGAGCGAATCGCGACGACTCCCTTGAAAGGGAACACACGAAAAGCCCCGTAACTTCTGTGTCTCTCAAGCGCTCAGCGCGTCAGAAGGCAATGTGTTATATCTCATGATTATGGTATTTTTCCAGTGGGGATCACCTTCAAAGCTATGTACTCGAGCAGTTAGGATGTGGAAAGCCCCGAGGGGGTTGTAATGTGGTTTAGAATGTGTAATAATTCCATTGCTAGTTTGGAACCACTGAACGTACACATAAATAACATTCGCACGCATAGAACCAACGGCAAAGAGAGGTCTATAGGTTCTTCAAGAAACTAGAAATATCCAATATTTTGTTAGTACTGTTGTAAGGCTTATATTTAAATCCCTTCCTCACATGCGACATCCAGGATTCCTTTTTCTATAGTTTTTAGTCCTATAAGTTTTTAGTTCTATTGACATTTTGTTATTACGTTACCATTCCAAGTCATGGCTTCCTTCGAGAATTTCATTCGCTTCCCATAAGTATTACTAACCCTATTTATTTTTACAGAAGACGTACCAAAATTTATGAGAGACCATCGAAGGTTAGAAAGTAAATAGTGAACTTGTTGACTCATCCTTGCTCTCACGTCGATTGATTAAAGGACATCACAGAAAGCTCAAATCGGAATAGTAAGTTATATTATGAACGCTCAATAATAAATACTCCAGTATACAAGTGTCGCTCCTTCTCTCTCTCTCTCTCTCTCTCTCTCTCTGTATGTGTGTGTGTGTGTGTGTGTGTGTGTGTGAGTAGATAAGCTTAACAGTTATTGCATTTGACATTGCCGTCATGGTGGAAAGTGGGAGCGGACAACATGGGAATGATCGATATAAATTTAAATAGCTTAAAGACCGCGTAGTCAAGTGGTATCATAATCTAAATGAACTTAAGTGTATTTGTCGAGAGTGATTAATTCCACGTTGGAGAATCTCATGTGAAAATATATATAATTTTTTATGAAAAATGCAATTTTATTTGTAACTGCACACCGCATGAAATTAGTGTGCCGTGCAGCTCGGAAGGAACAAAACTGTACTCATATACTCGCCCTGCACTTTAACTCAAGTATGTAAAAATAATAAGCGTCATTCTCTGACATTAAATCTACTTGCTACTGTATAGTATCACGCATCCGTAAATAGCGGAAGCTATAGATCTGTATCTGTATATATCGCATTCGTAAATACCAAGATAGTGACATTACTAGTCTAGAAACATCACCGTCAGTCAGCCAGGTTACAGACCGTAATCTCCCAGGATGACGCAAATAAAGGAACGTGGCCTGTTGCATGCGTAAATGTTGCATCAAAAGCTCATTGCTTTCATTAATATAGCTCGTATGATAGAAAAGTATATACGACGGTTCGAAAAACTGTCAGACGTTGCATAGCCTGACTTGCAAAAGGCGTCTTCTCTCTTGCCAGACTGGTGGGCTTGCGGCATTTTCCTGTGTACCTTTTGTAAAGATGACTGTTTCATATGCCATACAGGCTCATCCTTTTGTTTCATCAACATAGTCTATTGACACTTGGGGATGTTCCCTTGTAAGACCGATAACTGTGGGCTCGCTAGTTCGAGTCTCGCATCGGTCATTATTTATTTTTCTTCTTCAGTTCGAATTCCTGCTTCATTTAAATATAAAATTAATCAAAAGTATGTTGATTAACTTAAATATACAATTTATTTATGAAAAATGCAATTTTATTTGCAACTGCACACCGCATGAAAATTCCAGTTTTCATTACAGATATAAATTATTATTTTACGGTCTTCTATAAAAGATGGTTAGTATAAATCATTTATTTAAAAAAAGTACAAATTAATATATGTGGCAAAAATGAAAAAGACGTAGGTTTGGAAATCAGACACCATTTATTTCGACTGTGGCCTTTGTTTCATACGATTTAACTTTTACTGCAAAATTTCGGAGGAAACCATGCACCATGATCATTTCGCCGAAGATTTAATGAAGTTTTATCCAATCATTGATTACGCGTCCTTCTACGATCAAGTTGGCAGTGTTTTGCATACGCTTAATGATATTGTTTACTTGGTGGTGAAAATACACATCACAAATCTGTAGTGATGGGGTGCGTTTTTCTGGAATTACTTGTGTGGTGCAAGTAGGTAGACGCCTATCGTTTCGAAAAACTTCATTGTACAGCAAGGAATATGTTTGTTCACTCAGAGAGCCGATCCGGCGATTACCAGTCTCGATCGCTACTAAAAGAGCCTGCGGCCTTTCGAAAACTGTCCTACTTTTAGTGAATTAGAAGTCCCTCGCACAATTTCAGTTGATTTTTTGGAGAATCCTTGAATGTCGCATTGAACTGCCTTGGGTGAATGATATTTGGGTTCTGAACTTCAAGTACCACACACAAAGTCTTTTCATCAATCCTCCATACAGCCTTCCATATAAAGAAGAATTTAATTTATTCTTCTTTATCTAGAAACCTTTGTAGAAAAGAGAACCACTTGCATGAATATCAAGAGCTCAGATGGAAACCAAGTTCTAAGCAAAAGAAGGGAAAGCTGAAAGATGGAAGGAGTATATAGAGTGTCTATACAAGGGCGAGGTTCTTGAACACAATATTATGGAAATGGAAGAGGATATAGATGAAGATGAAATGGGAGATAAGATATTGCGTGAAGACTTTAACAGAGCACTGAAAGACCTAGGTCGAAACAAGGCCCCGGGAGTAGACAATATTCCATTAGAACTACTGATAGCCTTGGGAGAGCCAGCCCTGACAAAGCTCTACAATCTGGTGAGCAAGATGTATAAGACAGGCGAAATACCCTCAGACTTCAAGAATAATATAATAATTCCAATCCCAAAGAAAGCAGGTGTTGACAGATGTGAAAATTTTTACAGATGTGAAAATTACCGAACTATCAGTTTAATAAGCCACGGCTGCAAAATACCCACACGAATTCTTTACAGACGAATGGAAAAACTGGCAGAAGCGAACCTCGGAGAAATTCAGTTTGGATTTCGTAGAAATGTTGGAACACGTGAGGCAATACTGACCCTACGACATCTTAGAAAATAGGTTTAAGGAACAGCAAACCTACGTTTCTAGCATTTGTAGACTTAGAGAAAGCTTTTGACAATGTTAAATCGAATACTCTCTTTCGAATTCTGAAGGTGCCAGGGGTAAAACACAGGGAGCGAAAGGCTATTTACAATTTGTACATAAAACAGATGGGAGTTATAAGAGTCTAGGGGACTGATGACCTCAGATGTTAAGTCCTATAGTGCTTAGAGCCATTTGAAACATTTTATCTACTTCCTGGTTATCCTGATTTACAGTCTCTAAAGCAGGGGTTCCCAACGTTTAGCTTATGTGGACAGCACTGGAAGAAGACTAGTATTTTTGGGCCGCACGTAATATATGTAACACTACTAATAAACGCTGAGTGAAAGGAGAGAGAGAATAGTAACGTGTGGCAGGTATTTTAAGATTGAAAATATTCGATTTATCGTAATTTTATATAAGAATAATTTTATGGATATTTTTTTTCTTTTTGCCGGTCTTGTGATAGTTGCTCACTTGGGTGGCATGAGGCCTGCTGGTTGGACATCCTTCCTCTAAAGGATACAAAGTAGCTGCAATTTCACTTTGACAGCTGCTTTCTTGCTATGTTTACCAGGTGTTTCTTTACGTAGCTAAGAAACGTTCTGAATGTAACGGAGAAAGTTTATATTGTTTCACTGGTTCAAATGGCTCTGAGCACTATGGGACTTAACATCTGAGGTCATCAGTCCCCTAGCACTTAGAACTACTTAAACCTAACTAACCTAAGGACATCACACACATCCATGCCCGAGGCAGGATTCGAACCTACGACCGTAGCGGTCGTGCGGTTCCAGACTGTAGCGCCTAGAACCGCTCGGCCACTTCGGCCGGCGTTTCACTGGTCCTCCATCTCTTTACTAGTGAGATAATCCGGTCGTCGCACTGTACGGTGGAAAATATGGTCCACTCATTCCTCACTTCAGATATATATTAAAGAAAGCTCTCTCTCTCTCTCTGTCTGTGTGTGTGTGTGTGTGTGTGTTTGTGTGTGTGTGTGTGTGTGTTTTATTTGTTGCAATACGTCACTTGGGATAGGTAACGCCAGCACGGATGCTCCGTAACTGATATTTGGAATGCCCTGCTGTCTGTCTCAACGTGCAACAGCGGCCGCAGGCGTTAATTCGGCTGCGGAATGTGGGCCAGGGCGGCGCGTATCGCAAGGTGAGTCCACGCTTCGGGGCGAACGAATGATTAGGTCTCTGTCGCGCCGCAGGAACCGGCGTAGAGCAACGTGTTGTACTGTCTGCCGGACGCTATACGGCTACACGTCTACCGGCAGCCATCCAGCAGTTAGCGCGCATTGCAACAGGAGGCGACGGCGGCGGCCACCCAATTACTCAACACTTTAGCACTGCCCACGATGTGCTATATTTTGCGGAAACCTAACTGTGATACGAAAAATTTCAAAGATTTTCGAACTACCTCAGTGATTTCTTCTCGCACAGCGCATTTGTCTAACTCTGTTGCAATGTCTTCGCACTCGATTTTTCGTAGATTTACCATTGTAGTTCACTTTCAACTTTATTTAAAATAGCAATGTCCACGGTAAACTTTTTGTTCGATTAATTTGGCTTGTATAGCTTACACCATTTTTTTTTTTCAATGTCAGTTTAGGCAAAGTAATCAGTGTCATCCCGTTGGACAAACGTCGTATCTAATTACGCAATATTTTAATTGAATTTGTTAAGGAACTAAGATTTTGCTGTGAGTTTCTGATAGTGGCATGTTTCGAATCTCGCGTCCATTTATTCCACCGCAGAATTACCATTCATGCCGTAACGACATTTGAATGGAGTAAGAGAATGGTCTTATGCGCAAAAGAAAGAAGTACGCAGCTGAAAAATAATTGTGAGAAACCATAAATGAGCGCGAAGAATAGGTGCTAAAGTTCACACGACTCACGCTTATACAAAAAATTGACGTGGCGGCGTGACGTCGACGAGACTGATTACTTCTCATTAGCAGTATGGCAGCGCTGATTCCGAAGAACGCTAGAACTGTGAATAATTATGATAGCGTCATTACTTTGAGCATTCATGTTTTCAAATTGCACATTTATTAACTTTATAAAGAATCAACATGGCATTAATTATATAATAATTTAGCATTCCATCTCTCTCTCTCTGTAGTTGATGATCAATTAAGAAATGTTAAAATACTCAACTGCAAACCTACGATACGACACCCGAGAAGCTAATAATAACCAGCGTCAAAATGCTCCCGAAGCAATAGTGTTTTCACTCATCCATCGACTAGTTTTACAAAAATATAGCCCCTGTCGTGGTTTTGCTGTTTAATAGCAAACAACGTAACTCATCTAAATGGATGTTTCTGCATTTACAGTCTCAATTTGACATGGATGAGGACGGTAGTGGGCCGCCGCCAACTGAATGGCAAACCGAAATAATTCGTTAAACAATGCATTTTCACATTAAATATCCAATAAAATGATACCTTATTGAGGATTTTATGCTAAATTCTACGGCTGCTATAAATTAGGCAGATATCACAAACAGAGAACGATCTAAGGAAAACTTAATGCGAATGACACGAAAGGTGAACCGCACAGAGGTATCACGTAAAACTAGCGGACTGCAAAGTCATATTTCCCTTATCTATGTAGTAATCACATGCACGTAGAGCAAGCATGGAGAAAGAAATGATGGAGGAGTCGGGTTGGGGCACTTTGTGTTGTAATGAAGACGAGAGTCCAAAGACCACAAATTTGGTCAGACGACATAGACATTCGTGGGATGGACTGCGACGAAGGTCCACAGGAAGAATAGCCCTGCTGTCTGAGGTAGTCGGACAGTCAGAAGGCTTAGGCATGGACGGCCTAGGAATATGGAACACGGCGTTGATTGACATCAACTATTATTCATTCACAGACAACTACGGTCTGCTTTAGCTTCAGCTGCAGGTGATGTCATGTCACAGGCAAAATGAAAGTGGTGTGCGCGTATGGTCACCGGCCACGTGTGGAATGATCGTCACATGATGGAGCGTTGCAATGACACGAGGCACATCAAGTCATCAACATGTATACTCAAGAAACTGCCTGGCAGATTAAAACTATGTGCCGGACAGAGACTCGAACTCGGGACCTTTGCCTTTTGCGGACAAGTGCTCTACCAACTGAGCTACCCAAGCACGACTCACGACCCATCCTCACAGATTTAATTCCGCCAGTACCTTGTCTCCTACCTTCCAGACTTGGCAGAAGCTCTCCTTCATACCTTGCAGAATTAGCACTCCTGGAAGAAAGGATATTGCGGAGACATGGCTAAGCCACAGCCTGGGGGATGTTTCCAGAATGAAATTTTCACTCTGCAGCGAAGTGTGTACTGATATGAAACTTCCTGGCACATCAAAACTGTGTGCCGGACCGAGACGAGGTACTGGCGGAATTAAAGCTGTGAGGACGGGTCGTGAGTCGTGCTTGGGTAGCTCAGTTGGTAGAGCACTTGCCCGCGAAAGCCAAAGGTCCCATGTTCGAATCTCGGTTCGACACATGGACCAGGAAGTTTCATATCGAAGCACACTCCGCTGCAGAGTGAAAATTTCATTGTGTAAAGCGGTAGCGGAATTAATGACACAGGATGGGGACAAAAAACGCGTTATCCATCAAACAGCTGTATGAGGGATGCATTTCGGACGATGCAGTATTTGTGTGTTGAGTGGCATGTCTGAAGGGGAAACGTGAGTTCGTGTGCCTTCCCACGTACTCCGCAGCTCTTCTGTCATGTATGTCGTTAGGTCATTGCTGAGATAGATTGCACCCAAAAACGAATAAGTTCCACGGCAAACTTTCCACTTAATGGAAGACATGAGTTGAAATAGTTGCAGGAAGTGTGCGTAACTTAGCAAGAGAATTATTGCGCGCTGCATGTGGGATCTTTAGGCGCCATTATCAATACCTTCGAACAACACGGGGATATCCACTATACGTATTTACGTTACCAGTGATGTAGCCAAGAAGGTTGGCTATAGCAAAATGATACATCAGATATGAACAGTGCTAACGTCTTTGAGGGAAACAGTATTTTCATGTTTCATGGCATTCAGCGCAAATTTTAATTTTTATTATTAACCTCGTTACCTTGGTGTATGGAAATCAGCGTAGCGCAGGCAGTGGCAAATGATTGAGTCGCTTTGTTAAAGTTGTTCACCGCGTCATTGTGTAGAATGGGCGTTTGTTACATCAAGTGGCTAAATAATAATAACTGAAACCTGTTATTGCCGCAAGTGAAATCATCTTGCGTTAGTGTAATAAAATACGAGGGCAAGCTGAAAAGTAATGCCTCCTAATTATATACGTGAAAACCCTTCAAGCTCTTCAAATAAAACAAACGTTATTAACATTCTAAATCTTTCTTCTTCGTAGCTCCATATTTATTTATGAGGTGAAAACATTTCTCCCAACAAAACACCAGTTTGTTGATGTCGTCACTGTAGAATGTTTGACATTTTTGACAGAACCACAATATCACGTCTGCTTCGAGCGCTTCATCGCTATCAAAGTGAAGGTCTCGAAAGTGTTCTTTAAGTTCTAGAAACGGATGAGAATCGGATGGGGCCAAGTCGGGACTGTATGGAGGATGATCGATGACATTCAGCGCAAGGCGTCAGATTGTTGCAGATGTCGCAGTGCTCGTGTGTGGCCTGGCATTGTAACGCTAAGGAGAGGGCGCACCATTTGTGCATCAAGTCTTCTAATTCGAAACTCAGTTACAGCATACTGTTCGTCACACAACGACATAGTTACGTTACACATCATAATGTTACACGCTACAATTCTCAGTCATATAGCGGAGGAGCGCTGGAAATATATAGTAATCAAGAATAAAGATGTAGAATGCTAACGTCTGTTCCATTTAAAATCTTTTTTTACACAAAAAATTCGGAGGCACTACTTTTCAGCACGCCCTCGTGTATATGTCTGGTACATTACTGATTTCTGTTACCAGAACGTGATTACTTCGCAGTGAAAGTCATTACTCTCCTACACGTAATGAAATTTCTATTACTTTCAACAGTTTCATTAGCCGATTTTTATTTGTGCGTACTAGGGAATAGGGTGCCGTTAACCGAATGTTATTATTTACGAAGGTTGGAATTTATTAGTGGCAACTGTTTATTTATAACTTATACAAAAGTTAAAAGTTAACAGTATTACTGTCTTTCAGACTAGTCACCAGCATTCTGTGTAACTCGTTGCCAGCGATGTGGGAGCCTTTCTATATCCTCAGCAGCACCAGTCATGTTGGTAGGTAGAGTGGAGCGTTCTTCTGCCCGACGAATCTCTGTAACAGTTCTGAAGCGAAGCCATGAACTGCTTCCTTCAGTTTAGGAATCAATTTGAAGTCACAAGGGCTTTAGTCCGGTCCGAGTGATAGAGAGAAGAGGGTTATAGCACTTCCCAGACCTATCGATCGAAGAAATCACACTCGCCCCAAGCATTGTCCTGCAAAATGATGGGGGGAGCGTAAAGAAAGTATCGACGATTTTTTCTGTAACTTGTTCATTTTTGGAACATTGCGTGCTACCAGCTTAGAGAAAGAAGCGGCGACACTTTCTTTAGGACCCGCCCATTTTGCAGGACAACGCTAGGTGCGCCTATGGCGCGAATAGTGAGTGCCTGGCTCGATCGATGCTGTACCACCCACCAAATCACCACATATCTGCACTCAGCCCCTTTTAACTTCATCTTGATTCCTGAACTGAAGGACGTAGCTCGTGGTATTCGTTTCAGAGTAATTAAGGAGATTCATCGGCCATTAGATCGCTCTGCTCCAACTATCAAAACAACTGGCGGTGCTAATGGTATTCGACGAGTTCCACAGTCCTGGCAACGAGTTACACTGAGTGCTGGTGACTACTATGAAGGACAGTAAAACTTTGAAACTTGTATCTGTTCCAACCCTATAAATCGCGCTTCTCACATTATGTACTGGTTCCTAAAGCTGCTCTCTGTAGGCGGAAAATGGCAGTGACATAATTCAATGTTATTCAGCAACGTATCTTTTTGTGGTTGAGAAGATATTAATTGAAGGAATATGAAACAGCGAACAGCACTGTGTTTCCGACTCGCCAAATAACGTTCGTATTCTATGACGTATACTCTGATGAGCGAAAACATTACGACCATTGGCCACCGCGAGGTTGAATGCCTCCTGGTGGTGTTGCGGGCGGTGTTGCAGTAAGGACAGGATGTAAACAAAAGAGAGACGAATGGGCAGTCATTATAGTGAAGATAGCGTCCGCAAATGCGGAAATCAACTGTTATAAGCGGTTTTCACAAAGGGTAGTGGCTCTGCGGCTGGAGACGAGAATCTGGGAAACGGCGAAGCTGGTTGGCTGTTTACTTACTACTGTCTTGAGCTCCTATGGAAAGTGGTTGAAGGCTGGATGTCCATGTCTCATCACAAAACGTAGAAGTCGGAGGATCCCCGACTGTGTAATCCAGGATAGGCAGCAATCTCTGGCAGATCTGACGTCAGAGTACAATACTGGTGCAGACACAAGTGTTTCGGTGCACACCGTTCAAATGTCATTGTTGATCATGGAAATCCTCATCACACCATCCCTGAGAGTTCCTGTGTTGACCCAACGACATCGTCAGTTACGGTTGCAGTAGGTACAGCGTCACTGGATTTTCACCACGAATCAACGGAAACGTGTCACCTGTCGAATGAATGGCATTTCTTGTTACACCAGATGGATGACTGTGTCCTCATACACCGTCATACAAACGAAAGGGTACTTGAAACGTGCACCGCGCCACAGATTCAGGCCGGTAAGATCAGAATTATGCTATGAGGGACTCTCCGCAACACGAGGGCAAAATCGTGCTGCATTGTTTGAGGATCATGATAGTGAACTCATATTGATGTCTTGGTCATCAAATGTGCCTGATTTGTACCCTTTGGAACACATATATGGCGCCAGCTGTGTATCGTAAACCACAATCCCGTAATTTGCGAGAATTTAGTGACCTGTGAGGAGACATCTGGCGCCGCATACTTCTGGAAACCTACCGAAGACTTACAAATCTTCGCCATGCAGAATCACTCCTGTACTGTATTTGAAAAATGGACCAATACGCTATTAAACAAGTGGTCGTAATGTTTTGGCTCATCGTTGTATCAGCCCTACCTGTGCTGGGAAAACCTTGCATGAAATTACCGGTGGCTGAATGTTATTATCGTAAAAATATTGAGGTTAAGTAGATCAGATTGCATAGGAAGATAACTGTCCAGCATGTACCTGTGTCGCATATTTCGTAATCCACTGGTTGTTCAGGTGAAAGTCGTACAAGATCGGCTCGCGCAGGATGCTATAATGACTCAGATACTGAGCCGCTTGCAGTCCAACTGCTGCTACGATCGCGTACCCGAGTAGGCTGCTGCGTTGCTAACGCTTACCGACGGCATTCCAGTGCGCGCGCACGCATAAAGAAAAGCGCTTTAGCAGCGCTTACCTTCTCAGCAGGCTCATACCTCAATGCCATCTGGAGAAACACGGAAAGACCGATTTTCCCGTCCAACATCCGGCTATTAAGGTATCTTCTTGATTTTAAGCTGCTGTAAATATTTCAAAAATAGAACGTTCATCAACAAGAAAGAATTCTATTATTATTTGTGTCCAAAATAAGGAGTGCATTGTAACTTACTTAGCACTTTTGCTCTCCTTTCTTACTCTTGTTGTCTCTTATCCCGTGCTTTCCTTCTGTGTTCTTCATTCACTCCTAAGTTTTGTGTGGTGAATATCTTAGCTAACATATAATTCTGATTCAGCGCTCTAAATTTGGTTCAGTGTACAATAATTACTTCATAAATAGGCTCCGTCTATCTTCATTAATTTCTACTTGCCGTTTGGAGCTATTTTTTAACTGTGAGGCAAGCTTCTAGAGACTACTTTGTTTCAGTTTCAATCCTTTACTTGATCTGATAATTTCCTTATCTTGCTTTTATACTTACACTGAAATGACAAATGTCATGAGATACCTCCTAATATCGTGTCAGACCACCTTCTGCCCTTCTTAATGCAACAACCCTACGTGGCGTGTACACAAATCGTAGGAAGTCCCCTGCAGAACTATTGAGCCACGCTGTCCTCTCCAGCCGTCCGTAACTGCGAGAGTGTTCCCGGTGCAGGATTTTGTGCACGAACTGACCACTAGATTATGTGCCATAAATCTTCGGTCGGTGGCCATATCATTCGCTCGAATTGTTCAGAATGTACTTCACACCAAAAGCCAATAATTGTAGCCCGGTGACATGGCACATTGTTATCCATAAAATTTCCATCGTAGTTTGCGAACCTGACGTCTATAAACGGCTGCGAATGGTCTCAGTTGGTTCAGTTCGACCAGAGGACCCAGTCCATTCCAAACACTCGCAGCCCGCCTCGTTATGGAGCCACCCACAGCTTGCACAGTGCCTTGTTGACAACTTTGGTCATTGCTTCGTGGGGTCGCGTCACACTCGAAGCCTACCATCTGCGCTTACCAAATGAAATCGGGACACATCTTATGAGGCCACGGTTTTTCAGCCTCTAGGGTGCAATCAATATGGTCACGAGCACAGAAGAGGCGCTGCAGGTGATATGCTGTCACCAAAGGCACTCGTGTCGATCGTCTGCTGCATTAGTCCATTAACGCCCAATTTAGCCGCACTTTCCTAAAGGATACGTTCATCGTACTACCGACATTGATTTCGGCGGTGATTTCACGCATTGTTGCTTGTCTGATAGTACTGACAACTCTATGCAAACGTCGCGGTTCTCGATCGTAAAGCGAAGGCCGTTTGATATTCTCGGCACACTCTTGATACTACAAAATTGTTAAGGCTTTCGTGGCCACTTGTTGACAAACTGCCTATTGGCTTCTGTCTCGGGTTCTTCGGCCGACGCTCATCTAATGATTTTTCTGACGTTTCGCCAGCACAAGTGGCTGGCATTGTCAAAGCTTCACCTTCCATTGCCGGTGGTGAACTGGAGCCGAGCTTTTTTTTTTTTTTTTAAATAGAGGTGGAGCCCCTCCACACCCACACCGGCATGATGGCCAACACAAAAGGTCTACTGCCATCTCTGCATAAGGGTTAGTATTCACTAAAGTGAGGTGTCGCAGGATGTGGGTACTGCGATGTCTGCGTACGTCTGGTTAGGATTAACCATTAATACGCTCTCATCTGGAGACAGATTGGTCGAAATCTGACGAAGGGTAGCGGTTTGAAGGGCAGAGGAAAAAAAGTGCCAAAGCAAGAGCCAAGGGAAAAAAACCTCTGCGAAAGTTAGGTCGGGCGGCAAGAGCAGTAGCGGTTGTCTTGCTGCCTGCGATAGGTTGTGTAAGGATAGGCTTTGTTAGTAGTGGGTATCATGCATGTCGATACCTTGACGTTGTGCGTTTGTGCTGCTCGGCGGCTGGCGCTGGGTGCTGGTACAGAGTCCTCGTTCAGCGTCCTGCAACCTGCAACAGTTAGGTTTGTTATCGGTCTTGTGTCCGATAGGTCATATACCGGAGGCACAGTGTGAGGGAGTGTTGGCAGATTGTTCGTGCGTCTGTGGGCGAGCTCGTCGGTGTCCCTGCTGTGGCCTGTTGGTTGGCTCTAATAGCAGCTGGTAGTTGCCAGTCAGTGTTGCTGATATGCAGGGGCTTACCGGCGTTTGTCGCTGTTTGCGTATGTTAGTTTACCATAGGTGGTTATGCCCTAACTAGCAGTGTCTTTGGCCGCTTGTGTTTCCACCTGTGGTTGTGATCGTAGTTTCCCAGGGTGAGGATGAAAGGATTGTTCGAATGTCTCGAGTTCCTGTATAGGCGTGTGGCGTGTTTCTTTGAATACTTCCTTGAGGGTATCAAGGCGGTATTCATGGTGAAGATCCACGGTGCATGTGTAGCGTGGAGCATTGCTGATGATTCGTAGCACCTTGTTCTGTATGATCTGCAGGCGGCGCAGTCGTGTGGGAGCTGCATATCCCCAGACGGGAGCTGCGTACGTCATCAGAGGTCTAATCGGTGTCATGTATAAGGACCTCGACACCCTCCTATTCAGTGTGCTTGCCCTGTTGAGCATTGGGTAGAGCTGTTTGATCCTCGCGTGCGCTCGGTTGGCAACGTATTCGATGTGGTCCCCCCATGTAAGTTTCCGGTCCAGCCGGACACCAAGGTATCTGACTTTCTCGCGGAAACGTATTGGGCGTGTATGTAGTGTTATCGGTCTACAGTGTTGGTGTTTGCGCAGTAGTTTCGGTCTGCGTGTGAACAGAACTGCTTCGCACTTGTCGACGTTTACTTTAATACGCCAGCGCTCCAGCCAAGGCTCAGCTGTTCTGAGTGCTGTCTGTATTCGTGAGTTGATGTTCGACGGTTTCCAGTCTTGCGCGAGGATGGCTGTGTCATCCGCGTAGACGGCTAACGTCGTGTTTCGTGTCGCTGGGAAGTCATTAATGTACAGGTTAAACAAGATGGGCCCTGGGATGCTTCCTTGGGGTACTCCAGCTTGGAGAAGCCCTCGGACGTTGGCGTGCCAGTTACATATAGTCTGCGCCCGCGAGCTCGGCTCCAGTTCACCACCGGCAATGGAGGGTGAAGCTTTGACAATGCCAGCCACTCGTGCTGGCGAAACGTCAGAAAAATCATTAGATGAACGTCGGCTGAAGAACCCGAGAAAGAAGCCAATAGGCACTCTTGATACTCTCTGAATATAATTCCCGAACGATTTACTAAATGTATTATCCCATGCTCCTCGTTCAACCACCATTCCGCGTCCAAAGACTGTTAATTCCCGTCGTGCGGCCGCAGTCACGTCAGAAATCTTTTCAATGAATCAACTGAATACAAATTACAGCTCCGCCAAAGCACTTCCCCTCTACACATTGTGTACGCGATACTACCGCCATTGGTATAATTGCATTTTGCTGTCGCATGACTTTTGTCACAGTGTAATTTTGATCTACCCACGTCTTAGTATTATACCCAACCACTGCTTCCTTTCTTTAATTGTTTTTATAATATCTGTCTCTTTTCTTTCGTCTGCGATACAGAAGTTTTCGTCACATTTTCTCCAGGTGAGTTTGCACGCTTATTTTAGTTCTGCAATGCTTTCGTTTGTTGCTGTTTGGTAATTTATGTTTCAGCTAATACAGAAAATGAGGAGAAAAATCATCCCAGAAACGAATGTATGAGACAGTAAAGTTAGAATAACAAAGGTGAAATGATGCGATGGAAAAGCAGTTTGTTTGGTAAGGAGATTCACAGAATTAATTGCAAATGTTAAGCTATACCAGAAAAATGTTGCTTACAAAGCAACACCAAATCTTGAAGCGCCGTTTGGTGGCGCTTCAAGATTTAGCATTCCGTTTTACACAGCATTTTTTTGGTGTCTTGGGACAGTTTCTTCCGAATACGAGTTCGGTATTCGACCTGCGCAGCACGTTTTTCTGTGATTAATAGTATCTGGTTTGATCTATTAAAAGAGGCAGTATCCAACGAAAGTACTGCGCTGTAGTGACGGTAGGACGACCTCGTATGGTTATCGGATTACAACGAAACGATGAGTGAGACCCCAAAGAAGCATTGGTAAGAGAGCAAGACTGGGGGTTGAGGATCACGTATGTGTCATAATGGTGAGAGTGAAAAGGTAGCGACGTTGAGACGTACGTCAGGAAGCCAGGAACACCTGGACCAATTTCAAACAAATTTATTAAATACATGACTTAATATATGAAAAAAGGAGTGTGGATGATAAAGGTTGGCTTAAAAATGTTCGAAATTGACACGTTGGTATTTAATTCCTATACTGATTGAATACTTATAAAGCGTGAAGTGCTGTTTGTTTGTCATTTCTGTTGTTCAGTGTATCAGCCATGTTGCAAGAACGAACACTGCAGAGAGCGAATAATTTAGTCAACATTTTTCGGAACTCAGTCAAGCTACACACCTCGATATCATTATACAAATTTAATATCCTCTCTGGAGTCTTAGGGAGTAAAAGAGGAGAGATTCAAACATACCTCATATATTCGCGCAGCATACGCCACAAATACGTGTGTTCAACATCTCCTAAGCTCCTGACCGATTTCAACCAAACTTGGTACACCTATCACTTACTGTGTGGAAAGAAATAGTATGGTAGTAAAAACTACCACCCTCTCTTTTGGGTACAGGTGGAGGAGATAATGGGGACAGGAGGAGATGGATAAAGAGGGGGAGGAGATGCACCAAGAGAGAAGATGAATGGAGGGGAGGAGGAGATGGAGAGGGGATTGACAAAGAGAGAGGCATGAGGAGGAGACATACCCAGAGGGAGGGGTGAGGAGAAGATGGTCAGAGAGAGACGGGCGAGGAGATGGACAGGGAGAGGAGAAGATGATCAAATGGAAGGAGGAGATGGTTGGGTGAGAGGAGGAGATCGACAGAGTGAGACTGGGGGTGAGGAGAAGATGGATAGGGAGATATGGGTGCAGTGGTGGACAGGAAGAGGAGAAGATGAACAAAGGGGAAGAGCAGCAGGAAAAGGGGGGAGGAGAGGAGGAGATGGACATGTTGAGAGGGGTGAGGAGGAGTTGGACAGAGAGAATGGGGTGAGGAGGATATAGAGGGAGAGGAGGAGATGAGCAGAAAGAGGACAGACGTGGGTGGGGGTGAGAGGACAGAAGACAGGACTAGATTGGGAGAGAGAGAGGAGCAGTTGGGCAGAGAGAGGTGGGAGGAGGAGGAGATGGGCAGAGAGAGGTGGGCGGAGGAGATGAACTGAAAGAATACGAGATGTGCTAATAAATAAATATGCGTGCAGTGCTGGGTTTCTCAGCTGGTACAAAAAGAAAAGATATTTTATTCCAAATATTGACAGGCATTTCGGGAAATTTCTGCTATTTAGAATCAATAATAACTTGCCAGAAATGTCAATCGCAGACTATACTCCGTTAGAGATTATACAAATGTCATGCCTGCATACCATGAGGCTATTTCCTTTCGAAACAGAAACCAATGGATCTAAGGACTGCATTTCCTTGTAATGTATGTAAACTCTACACCCATCCAGAGTAATGTATGTCACCTTATTTTTCTGCTCCTACTACAGCAGTTCAGTGGACAGTGCCAAAGAATTCCATGTATGAAACTTCAGTGTGTGGAGAATGGTCCGGCTCTTCAAGCTGTTGGCGTTTTAAAAGAAAGCGTATAAAATACGTTTCCTCGCTACACGGACGGCCCGCGGCTGCTTCCTTTCCCATCGCATTAGTAATGCAGCGGCGGTATTTATACGAGCCGCTGACCGCGGCCTTCCTGAGCCGCCCTCTGGGCTGGGGTGTGCTGGCGCGCGCCTTTGTTCTGTCCATCGCGGGACCAGCGCAGCGCAGCGCCTCGCCTGCTACAGCTTCAGCTAAATGAATTACGTTCCGGCGGCCGGCGGTGGCCGTTCCGCCGCCTGACTCCGCGCCAGTTAATACTTCTTCCCTCCACACGGCCTGCCCACATTGTGAGGCCACCTCAACTCGCACCACTACTTCGCGGCGCTTCCGCCGTCAATGTTTGAGGCTACGACAGTTCTATCAGATACTGTTTTGTAATGGCAAACTGTAGAGATAATACACGTGGTGCCTGACAGTGAATGGTGAAAACTGATACAGGAGAGAGTATAAGATAACAGAAGAAAAAGCGTTCCAGTAAGCATGGATCCGAAATGAGTCGTTTGTGACATAGTTCCGAATGTATGCTTACGAGTGACCAAATGACTTAAGTGCGAAACATTGTCCTGTTAAAGACAGATTTATTTTGCGAAATACTGGAGGCCAAGTCCGTCGTGACACTATGAGAATTTCAACGCGAATCAAACGCCAGAACGAGACCACGAATACAACACGGACGAAACCGACGTATCTCTCTCTCTCTCTCTCTCTCTCTCTCTCTCTCTCTCTCTCTGTGTGTGTGTGTGTGTGTGTGTGTGTGTGTGTGTGTGTGTGTAAGAAAAGTGCCAGCACTGAGTGGCTTTACTTCGTGAATGAAACTGTAAATTGGTATTGTTCTCTTTGCTTACTCGTAAGGTGGACTGGGGACTCTGGGTCCATCAGCCGTTTTGTGGTCATGGTTTCTGGACGTTTTTGTTGGTTATTGAGAAGCTTCGACGATTGCCCGTCGCACCAAATCCTGTACCAACGTTGTGGGGCCGACATGTCCAGATGGCAGGTGGTCGTCAGCGGTGTCCAGGTGCTTACGTTTTGCCTTCCTGATGGGGTCCTAGACGGGGTCGACGTCAAGTTCTTGACAGTGTTCCGTCGTTCGGGTCCACCAATGTCCAGACAACGTAATTTTGCAGCACCTGTTTGTTTAATATTTGTATTGTTTGTGATGCCCCAGGAGGTGCAGCCATATAACTTGGAGGGTAAGCCCATTGCTCGGTATAATGTTTTGTGCTAACAGACATATGATAGCTGGCAGGGGAGAGTGGCGTACCTGATAACCAGACGGAATACTACACTGACTTGCTGTCGCTGTACGAGCCGCTTTATCCCGTCTCGGGCTCACGCCACGCCACGTGACGTGTCTCCATCCAGTGGCTGTGTGCTAAGCTCGTTGCCAGCCAGGAGAGTATGGCGCCGCCGGTTGTGGAGGGAAGTAGACAGGCTCGCTCTCTTGAGTCTATATGGGAATCGTCGGATACAGCGCAAGCACTAGACGATCGTCTCATTGGGTCACAGATTCTATAAAGAAAGCTTGAAGAACCTACCTAGGTCTTCTAGGATTGGTTGCGCAGCGTTGGGGGGGATGTGCTACTTGGATGAAGGCACACAGGCACATTTCGCTCTTGATATAAGACATCTAACACGCCAATATGGTCGAAAATAGATAGGTCTAGGAGGACCTCTATGTTACCCTGCAAAATTACCTCACCTCAGTATCTGCAGTCATCATCAAAAGTGAGTGTACAGCACCCCCCCCCCCCCCCCCCCCATCGTAAATCTCTAGAATCGGTGTAGCGAATTGCACAAGTGAGTCAATATTTACGATGTGATCCTGAAGGGGGGGGGGGATATTTGGTAACTCCCTGCTGAGAAGACTTCAGTACTGCATTCAAATGAGAATGCATTCAAATGAGAAGACTACACGTGGAACACACTCCTTTAACCAGTACGAGTGTAAATAGAAGACATGCGCAGAAAACGGGCAAATCCTCAAATGTAAAAACTTAGAGAAAGTGTTTCCATCCGTTGCTGGATACGGGAACCATCAAAATTGGCATTAGGCTCACCCCTAAATGATATCTGTTACCAAAATTGACATTAGGTTCACACCTAAATGATATTTAGGGGTGAGACCAATCTCAATTTCGGTAGTTACTGTACCCAGCAACAGATGGCAACACTTACTTCTAAGTTTTTACATTGAGGGCTAGCCCGCTTTTCCGCGCGTGTCTTCAATTGTAACACGTTACTTGCTGATGTAGTACTGTATTTCATGTTAAGGTAATCAATGGGCAAAATTTTAGCCCAGTTACATAGGGACTTAACCGATAAATGTATATTTCAAATACAATAAAAAAAAAGAAATGCGCACAATGAAGGAACTATCCCAATGGTGGATGTGTGATATAAAGTCAAACAAACGAATACAATTTCAGAAAAAGTGTGTGAGTTATTCAAGATAAAGAACTTCATAAATGGAGCAGTTCAGTAACGCGTCGGTCCACCTACGGTCCTTAGGTAAACAGCTATTCGCCTTGCCGTTGATTGATAGAGTTGTTGGTGTCATCCTGAGGGATATCGTGCCAAATTCTGTCCAATTGGCGCCTTAGATCGCCAAAAGCCCAATCTGGTTGGAGGGCTTTGCCCATAATGTTCCCAACGTTTTCAGTTGGGGAGAGATTCGGCGAACTTACTGGCGAAGGTAGTATTTGGCAAACACAAAGACAAGCAGCAGACATTCTCGCCCCGAGCGAACGACTCTGTCCTTCTGAATAGCTTGCTATGAAGGGCAACGAATGGGGCGCAGAATATCGTCGACGTACCGGCGTGCCGTAAGGGTGCCGCAGACGACAACCAGACTGGCCTGGTGACGGCCAGGACAGCAGTGGGGTACCACTCTGACTGTCTCCCATTATGTGGCACGACAACCTTGCCACTCCTTTACATAACAGGCCCCTCTGGTTGTCATCCGCGGATCCCCTTCAGCACAGCGGTACGTCGACAATATTCTACGCCTCGTTTTGTTGTCCTTCATGTCAGTCCATCCTGCGCTTACATTTCAGTAAGATAATGGTCACCTGCACGCGGCGAGAGTTACTGCTGCTTGCTGCTTGTCTCGAGCTTGGCAAACCCTACCTTAGCCAGAAAGGAGCCCCAATCACTCCTCAGTTAAGAAAGCTAGGAGTTTATGGGCAGGGCCCTCCAACCATCTCGGGATTTTTGATGATGTAATGCGATAATTGGACAGAATTTGGCACGACATCCCTCAGGAAGGCATCCAACAACTCCGTCAATCAGTGCCAAGTCGAATAACTGCATAAGGCTCAGAGGTGGACCAAGCGTTATTGAACTGCTCCAACTGTGAAGTTCTTTTCTCTTGATTAAATTATCCAATTTTTCTGAAATTCTAATCATTTGTTTGACTGTAAACGTAGATCACATCCGCCGATTTCCGTCCATTATTTTCTATTTTTTGTTTTCTTTTTTTTTTGCGATAGCTTGGACAAGTTAGTTGCTACTTGTAACCACGTATTTGCAATTGCGAACCGTTGTTTATTGGAACATTTGTGCTTCTAGTATCGTATACTTTCAAGCGTGCCAGATTTCCCTATTGATCTGAATACACCCTATATCATGAGGCGCAGACGTATAAAATCATGCAAATGACGAGTTTCAGGAAAACGCTGATGATTATTGAATTGAACTGCTAACCCAATTTGCAGTTATCACGTGCGGCTGCATGGAAAACGGCCTTTTTCTGGAGCCTTGTGCTAACATATTATGCAGTAATATCCTACCATGTTCAGGTGAGACATTCATTTTACTTGTAGACGACACCGTTTCTCTCCTTCAGAGGTTTTATGAGTCACAAGGAATAACAATAGAAATAAACACTTTCCGCTACAGTGCCAAAAACAGTTTTCGTTTTATAAAAGAATATATTGATTTCAATGTGTTTGTTTGCAAAGTCGAAAAGTAAAGGAACAGAGCCGGCCGCGGTGGCCGTGCGGTTCTAGGCGCTTCAGTCCGGAACCGCGGAACTGCTACGGTCGCAGGTTCGAATCCTGCCTCGGGCATGGATGTGTGTGATGTCCTTAGGTTAGTTAGGTTTAATTAGTTCTAGGTTCTAGGCGACTGATAACCTCAGAAGTTAAGTCGCGTAGTGCTGAGAGCCATTTGAAACATTTTTTAAAGGAACAGAGATGTGTTGTTACACAAACAGTTGGAAATAAGTCAAAAATCTTGTTACGATAGTTAAGCTTATTCACCAGCAGAGCGGCATGTAAAGCTAGAAATCCTAGGTGCGATGGGATTTTTTTTTTTTTTTTTTTTTTTTTTACTATAGTGGGTGCGGAGATATTCAAATCACTCAATACTTGTAGTGCAACCACCAATGGCACAACCAATAGTAGCAAGACATATCATAAACTCAAGAACAGGGCTTCAGGTCATTCACATGTGGTGCAATGTTTCGAGGACTGGATTAGTTGTGCAAATATTCTGCGACATGATGAAAATGTATTAATTTAAGGTGTCCAGCAAGTTTCACTTTTGAAGCGGTGGGCAATTTATATATATATGTACGCTACGAAAATAACCATGAAGCTTATGATGTAAATAGTTTTAGAAAACCGGTTCTTTGCTGTTAGACTCTAGGCTTCATGGTAAATGTAAAACTTTAAAGCACAGGTTTTGTTTTCTGCTCCAGATTACACTTTATTTGCAACAAGGAGTTTTAAGAAATACTTCATTTGAGGTTTAGTTACATACAGTTCAGAAATTTGGACAATTAAGAAGAACGAGGAGAGACACATATTAGAAAAGCTTTGAAATTTAGCTGTGGTAAGAATGGAGAAAATTAAATTGCTTGACACAGTAAGGAATTATGATGTTTTCAAAGAGGAAAAGAAAAAAGAACTCTCTTGAAGTGTGCTAGAAATTGGGTTGGGGACGGTGGTAGGAATATTTGTCCACTGGAAATTATCATCAAGAAAAAAGAAGCAGAGTTAGGAGGAGGTAGGTAGATCTGGGGCAGAAAATATCTCATTATGGAAACAGCAGGGAATTGACCATCATGGAGGACAAAGTTCAGACGAAATCTGTCTTTTTGTCGCATTTACACATAGAATGATGACAGGCTGAAATTAACTTTCATGGAAAGTTACAACATTGTGCCGGATCTTGTCTCGAACCAGCTACTTGCATGAGTTGCATGCTAAACCATCAGAGAGAGAGCGCCCCTGCTTGCTTTGAAAGGTGCGGATACGAAATGGTGGCAAATTGAAACTTCGAACATTTCCTTGAGGAATTGGTAGCACTCTGTCCGCAAAAGGGGTAGGTGGCCGGATTCGAATTGTAGCCCTGCAAATCAGCTTCAGCAAGTAACAAACGTTCTCTGAATTCTACCATATTGATCAAGGAGGACAAATACCTCCATTCACACGAGAGAGAACGTAACAGACAATTGGGATCTAGCACGTTGTGCACTGCAATATGTATGAAAACTAGTTATCGAGTGTAGTAAGCGTGTACAGTAGAGTGGAATCGGTGCAATAAAGCCTTGAATGCGCTGTTTAGCGTCAAACAGATGCATACGTTCAAAGCCACCCGTAGCCTGCCTTAAAGCTAATCTTAGCAGCGACCCGTCCTTGCGTCCAGTAAGCTGTTCTTGAGCCTTGTTTATTAGCTTGACCCGGATGCGGCTGGAATCGAAAACTTGAGCGCGCTTGGAGCGTTAATATCGCAAGGACTGCCTCACGCCTTCAAATAAATTTGGAGATCATCCGCAGTTGGAACACGTTCCAGTGGCCACAACAAATATTAAGAGCACAAGCAGTAAAAGTTCATTCCGTTTCTAGCTTCCTCTTTTATCGTCATTGTTGAAGCGCATAGCTTAGACTCCGTAACAGAGGCATCGGTTGGAATGTATGGATATAGCAGCGTCCCTGGCAAATCTGCGTCTATAAATTAATCGGGACCTCTTAAACTTCAATGACTACAACATCGAGCATATGTAAATCTCAGTGTTTGTGAATTTCGCCTGGGATATTTCAGCCAGTGACAGAGCAAATAATTTAGTTGTAGCCGGCCGCGGTGGTCTAGCGGTTCTAGGCGCTCAGTCCGGAACCGTGCGACTGCTACGGTCTCAGGTTCGAATACTGCCTCGGGCATGGATGTATGTGATGTCCTTAGGTTAGTTAGGTTTAAGTAGTTCTAAGTTCTAGGGGACTGATGACCACAGCTGTTAAGTCCCATAGTGCTCAGAGCCATTTGAACCATTTGAACCAATTTAGTTGTAAGTAGTGGCAGAAAAGAGAGGAGCAAGAAACTTAAATTAGGTATTGCTACCTACAAAAATGACGACACTAGATTCCTTTCTCCATAGGCACTTTTTTGAAAGTGCGCAATGCTGTCAAAAGTACAAAACTGTTTAAAAAGATTGTATTGAGACATGCACTAACTGTTGAATTAATTCCAACATTAGAGCACGAAAATGTGGTTGTGACATCGAACTCTAGGAAAATGAAGTGCAAGGGAGCACTCTCTCTGCCTTTAAATTAAACAAATAATGAACTGTAATATTCTCACGTAATTGGGCGGATTTGAGACTATCGAGAGTATAATGAGCAGCACACCATATGTAAATGTTCAGAGAGTTACATATTTGCTAATCGTGTATGTCAAGTAGAGCTGAAGAAAACCACAGAGTGGGAAAAATAAGTGGCCCGGACGGGTGTATAAGATCGAACGCGAATGTGTGCATGTCACTACAGCCCGTGACGCGCACACCACGCGTATGCCCTGTGATCCACACCGGTTCAGAGCGCAGTACGGGCTGTGCCAGTGTGAGTGTTCGTTGTGGTAAGTTAAGTGACAGGAAAGTCTTAGAAACTGTGTGGTCAGTTATTAAAAGTTTAACGATGCCAGAATGCCAAAACAAACTTAGCGTTGCAACGCTAAGTTCGAAAAAGGCGTCAGACAGGATCACTTTTGAACAAGTCAAGAAACGTTCCGAAATGTGCCCGCACACCGCATAATGTATGGGTGCAGTTCACCAGAAAATATTTCAGAGACCTACCAATTCAACTTTACGCCTGTCTCAAGAGACTGGCATATCACGTCGATCATATCAACGAGTAGTCTGCCTGGACGCGCACGTGCATCCCTACCGAGTGTCTGTTGTTCATGCATTAAAACCATCAGCTGCTCCTCAACGTCTCCAGTTTTGTGGGTAGCTGCTCACTGAGATAACAATGAAAGGATTGGACATGGATCTGTTCTTTATGTCTGATGAACCCTGGTTTCACCTGAGTGGCTATGTCAGCTCACAGAATCGCAGTCTATGGGAAGCGGAGGATCCGCATAACTTCCACGAAACATCATTGTATGATGAGAAGATTGGGGTCTGGTGAACAGTGTCCGCACGCTGTGTCCCATCTTCTTTCATCAGACGCCGTCTTTGGCGCGTTACATTGCCAACATTTTGAAAACATTTGTGGCAGCATTAATGGAAGTGGAAAAGACCTACAGCTGCTTCCACCAGGATGGAGCAACTGCCCATACAGCCGGCCGAACCTTAGAGCACAATTACACAGTCTTCACGCCTGACAGAGTTATCAGCAGAGGTCAATCTGGTCCCGACCCTGGCTGGCCACCCAGGTCACCTGATCTGTCAGGGCGATTATTTTGTGTGGGGAGCTCTCAAGTCTAAGGCGATTCGTAACAACCCTCAGTATCTTCAAGAACTGCAGCAGGACATTTCGTATGAAATTGCAGCAATCCCAGAGTCCAGGTTTCATCCGCCTTCAGCAGCTTGCCGACGAGGGCCCAAAATTGCCAAGAGATGAATGGTGGTCACTTTCAGTATCTACTGTAGTCAGGTTAGCACTGTATTTTTTTTTTCCTCTGCTGTGTTGCTTTGTACGCTGGAACTCTGTTCTCCGGCTCACTTTTATTTAAAGGTTAGTAATGTACTTCCGTTCTTCTGCCGTCTTTCTTTGTGCCCGGGTACTTTTATTTACACGATTCTGTAAAAGAGGGAGAACTGTTTTCATGGGGCGCTCTTGCTGCTAACAATATATTTGAGACATTATTTTCACTAACTTTACCTCTGCTGTTAAACTTCAAAAATTACGCAATGTGTTCACCGGACGGAAAAAAATGCTTGTTACTTTAACCCGTTGTTCCAACAGTTTTTGAATTTTGACCCCTACGTACTACAAATTTTTTTGAAATTCTTCTTAAGGCTCAGTTGTCATGAGTATAGTGACTGTGGTCTATTCTGACGGTTTGAAGGAGCAGCTGCCAAGCTTTCGTAGCAGAACTATTACAGTTCGTACTCCAAAGTATTTTCACCAGCTCTTACACGAACAGTTAGGCCAACGACGATACTAATGCCATCATATATCGAGTAAATGCAGCACTGTTGATGATAAGATATGGCAGTGAAGTAGCTAATGTAACTGCTTTTCTTGTATTGAACATGAACAATCGGCGCACGATAGATGGAACATAGAATCTCTGAGGTAGCAATGAAGTGGGGAATCCTCTACAACCATTTCACGAGCGTACCGTTAATGTTAGGAATCCGGTGAAATATCAAATCTGCGATATTGCTGCGGCCGTAAAAAATATTCTGCAATAACGGGACCAACGACGACTGAAGAGAATCGTTCAACGTGGCACAAGTGCAACCCTTCCGGAAATTGCTGCAGATTTCAATTTTGGGCCATTAGCAAGTGTCAGCGTGCGAACCACACAACGAAACATCAACGATATGGACTTTCGGAGCCGAAGGCCCACTCATGTACCCTTCCATTACAGTACCCCTACACAAACAACATGTCTGCGTAGTCTACTCGTTCATGGGTGAACGTATGCGGCATGTTGGTATTCACGGACACGATGGACTTCATTAAACAACACTCAAGCACAACACGCTCACGTCCTCACGTCTGCTCACTAATCCAACCCACGATTGCACAATGGGTACGCTTGAAGCTTTTGCGCTGGTGCGACTTCACAGTGCTTAGTTTAAGAACCCACACGCCACTTGTAGGATGGATGAGTCATCTGTCTCATCATTTTTCTATCCACCACAGCGGCTACACAGCATTTCGATAAGTAATATTCGCACTTGTCTTCATAATCCTTCATGAATGTATGTGGTTTTCAACCCGCTCGAGCTCCGTAACGACTGTAAATCGGACACTTATTCTTCGGACTTCTTCGGTTTGTTTTCACATGAAGTAACACCTCGTAATGTATGTGACGTTCCTTCTGAATCAATCGAGACGTTTTCGTAACATTTGTCAGAACTGAAAACTACATCTCCCAGCTGATGAGTGACATTCAGAAAATGTTGAGGAAAATAGGAGGAGGAGATTAGTGTTTAACGTCCCGTCGACAACGAGGTCATTAGAGACGGAGCACAAGCTCGGATTAGGGAAGGATGGGGAAGGAAATCGGCCGTGCCCTTTCGAAGGAACCATCCCGGCATTTGCCTGAAGCGATCTAGGGAAATCACGGAAAACCTAAATCAGGATGGCCGGACGCGGGATTGAACCGTCGTCCTCCCGAATGCGAGTCCGAGGAAAATAAGAGGCATTTTTGTCGCTGTGGCCGCGAACTGTCGCGCGCGTAACCTGAAGATGGATTCATCCGTAGCACCGTCACCATCGAGCGGCAGCGCCGGCTTTGCTGGGCGCTCTGGAGGGTTGCGTCGGGTTTCGCGTGAGTGACTCTGGGCGGGCGACGCTGTTCCTGCGGCTGCGCCCTGATGATGCGGCGGACTCGGCATTACCATTTTCCGGGGAAATCTACACGGCCGCGCCGGCACTCGAATGGCCGGTCCGAATAATAAAGCGGGCGCCCTGCGGACCGCGAGTAATCGCCGAGCCGTCTGACTCACCCGCTGACGAACTTCCCGCTGTTTTACTATCAGCTGTTTTCCAGAAAGGGGCGCTTAAGTCTCCAGAAAATGTGCAGAGACATCAACTTTTACTAGCGTCAATGACGGGAATTTAATACTCTCCTCATTGTGCAGTGCAGTTCTTCAGGCAGGACGGACATTTCAGTACTTCACATAAATACGGTTAAATGCCTTTTTCCGTAAAGAAATATTTGGACTTTGTAAGTAGAGCTCTGCAGTTGTAATACGCTAAATCACACCAATTAGAGCAGTACTTAGAGTTTGGTTATAACCTACGATAAGTAGTTTGTTTTATTAGTATACTAGCTGAGTGCTCGGCGTTACCCGTGTTTGTATTTATTCCACGTTTCTGTTAGTCCACTTCCCCCTTCCCTCTTTCTCTGTCCTTTTTCTCTTTTCCCCCTCTTTGTCCATCTCCACCATCCCCTCTCCCTCTGTCGTCCACCTCCTCCGTGCGCCACTCTGTCTACCTTCTTCTGCCCCTTTCTCTGTCCTTCTCCTGTCTCTGCCGATCTCCTCCTTCCTACTCTGTCCATCTCTTCTCCCCTTTTATTCATGACCTCCTCTCCTCTTTTTTCTACCCATCTCTTCCTTCCCCTTATCTCTGTTCATCTCTTCCTCTTTCCTTTCTGTGTCCATCTCGCACTCCCTCCCCTCTCTGCCCATTTCGCCCTCCCACTCTCTCTAACCATCTCCTCCAACACTCTATCTGTAACAGTTTCCCCCTTCCCATTCTCCCTGTCCAACTTCTCCTCCTCCCTCTCTCTGCCATCTCTTCTCCCCTCCCCCCCCCCAACCTCCATCACTGTCTCTGTCCACCTCCACCTCTTTACGCTTTATGTCATAAAAAATGGCTCTTAGCACTATGGGACTTACAAAAATGTTCAAATGTGTGTGAAATCTAATGGGACTTAACTGCTAAGGTCATCAGTCCCTGAGCTTACACACTACTTAACCTAAATTGTCCTACAGACAAACACACATACACCCATGCCCGAGGGAGGACTCGAACCTCCGCCGGGACCAGCCGCACAGTCCATGACTGCAGCGCGTTAGACCACTCGGCTAATCCCTGGGACTTATATCTGAGGTCATCAGTCCTCTAGACTTAGAACTACTTAAACCTAACTAACCTAACGACATCACACACACATCCATGGCCGAGGCACGATTCGAACCTGCGACCGTAGGAGCAGCGCGGTTCCGGACTGAAGCTCGTAGAACCGCTCGACCAAAGCGTCCGGTCAACTTTTTATGTCCATTGCCTCTTCTCTCTCTCACTCTCTCACTCTCACTCACTCACTCACTCTCTCTCTCTCTCTCTCTCTCTCTCTCTCTCTCTCTCTCTCTCTCTCTGTCCATTTCCTCCTTCCTCTCACTCCGTTCATCTCCTCCCCGTCCTATATGTGTTCATTTCCTCCATCCGCCTCTCTCTCCTTGTTATCACCACCACGCGAATAGAACGCTGATGGCTCTTATCCCTCAGTATTTCTTTTCAGATCGTAATTAAAATAAGTACTGAATTTGGTTGAAATCGTTCCTGCGCTTACGATGAAGTTTGTAGCCATGACTTTGCATGCATACACACATGCCAAACATATTTTAAATGCACAGTATGTGACATGTTTCAAACGTATTTGTACACACATTTCACCCGTGCCTATAGCGAATCTCCCCCCCCCCCCCCCCCCCCCCCTGTGGTTTCATTTTCAAGCACCTCAATGTATATGACATCGTATCTCATGAATTGTGTGTCGTAAAATTACATTAATTTGCAGATACGTCCAGTGGTATACGTGGCCATTGTCTGCTAATTGAGCTGCGAATAGACTTAGTAGTAAATAAGTAATAAATCTGAACGTCATGCTTCATGCGGCAGTGTTACTGCGTGAAGAGCGAAAATGTAATGAGCGATAGACTTTTTTTCTTTCATCATTTTGCGGGATTGTTATTAAGGAAACATTCCTTAAAGGTTTGAAATTATGAGTGAAGTTTTTGCGAACCATCAAGTGCTCTCAGTATCACGTACTGGGTGAACAGAGTGTGGGCATTTGCGTGTGTTGGCTACACTGCTTTTCCACACCCACTGCCATCCCTTAAAGTGAGTCATTCCAGACAGTAAGTGAAATGTGTACAAAGTTTGTTGAAGTTGGTTCAGTGATTTAAGAGATGTGGGACATGCATGCATGCATGCATGCATGCATGCATGCATACATACATGCATGGATACAAACATCATACATACCTGTATATGTACATCCATTTTCATATTGTGTGTGGATAAAAGCTTAGTTAGTTAACCTTTAACGTGCGAGTTTTTCATCGTCCATTTTGCTTTGATAACTAATACTATTATTATTCGAAATAACCGCCTACAATCTGTTTTGCTGGAGACTGCTGGTGTCGCAAAATTTGAACCATACTCTGAGGTGAGAAGTCATGGAATACCTCCTAATATCGTTCGGACCTCCTTTTCCCCCGTCGTAGTGCAGCAACTCGACGTTGCATGAACTCAAGTCGCTGCTAGTCCCTGCAGAAATACTTAGCCATGCTGCCTCTATAGTCATTCTAATTGTGAAAGTGTTGACGGTGTGGGATTTTGTGCAGGAATTGACCTCCCGATTATATCCCATAAATAATCAGTTTGATTAACGTAGGACGATCTGGGTAGCCAAGTCATTCGCCCGAATTGTTCAGAATGTTATTCGGACCAATAGGAAGCAATTGTGGTCAGGTGAAATGTTTGGGAAAATGAAGTCCATGAATGGCTGCAAATAGTCTCCAAGAAGTGGAATATACTCTTTTCCAGGCAATGATCCGTTCAGCGGGACCGGAGTACCCAGTCCATTCCACGTAAACTCAGTCTGCAGCATTAAGGAGCCACCGCCAGCTTGCACAGTGCCTTGGTGACATCTTGGGTACATGGCTTCATGAGGTCTGCACCACACACGAAACCTACCATCACCTCTTACCAACTGAAATCTGGATTCATCTGACCACGCCATGGTAGTCCAGACGTATGGGGTCCGATCGACATGGTCACGAGCCCAGGAGAGACGCTGCAGGCGATGTCGTGCTGTTAGCAAAGCCACTCACGTCCGTCGTCTGGTGCCACAGTCCATTGACAATAAATTCCGCCGTATTGTCCTAACAGATACGTTCGTCGTACGTTCCACATTGATTTTTGCGGTCATTTCACTCAAGTGTTGCTTGTCTCTTTACACTGACAAATCTACGCAAACGCCTCTGCTCTCGGTAGACAAGTGAAGGCCGTCGGCCACTGCATTGTCCATGGTCGTAGGTAATGCTTGAAATTTGGTGTTCTGATACACTCTTGACACCGTGGAGCTTGGAATATTGAATTCCCTAACGATTTACGAAACGGAGTGACCCATACGTCTAGATCCAACTACCATTCCGCGTTCAAAGACTGTGTATTCCCGTCGTGCGGCCAGAATCATGTCGGAAGACTTTTCGCCTGGATCACCTGAGTCCGCGAATTCACTGCCGTTTTATATCTTGTGTACGCGATGCTACCGCCATCTGTATCTGTGGATATCGCTATCCCTTGACGTTTGTCACCCCACTGTGTGAAAACAATACAGCGGAGTAGGCGAGTGAAGAAGTACAGCCGTCCGGTGTGGCCGAGCAGTTCCAGGCGCTTCAGTCTGGAACCGCGTGACCGCTACGGTCTCAGGTTCGAATCCTGCCTCGGGCATGGATGTGTGTGATGTCCTTAGGTTAGTTAGGTCTAAGGAGTTCTGAGTTCTAGGGGACTGATGACCTCAGCAGTTAAGTCCCATAGTGCTCAGTACCATTGGAACCTTTTTTTTTTATTTTTAAGAAGTACAGCGGTCAAGTATAAAACCACGTACAGATCTGTTTCAGAGAAATTTTGTTAACGACGAGTGCTGAAATACTGTGTTATTACAGGCGAGACAGGCTTATTTCAAATATCGGCATTGCCGTATGCAGGAGACGAGGTGTCTCGTTACACTACGGCAGGCGGCGCGATATCAGCGGGCTGACCGTACAGTTTCCTTATGGAAAAATCAGTAAATGCTGAATGACATCTTGAATGACAATTTCTTCAGATCTTGATTCTGTGTGAAATATTATTCATTTTTCTCCGACTGTCGGCTGTGATTCTGTCAGGAGGCAAGATGGCGGAGGTTGGCGGGTAGACGGTTAGGAGGCGGCAGATGCGCGACGCGCGGAGGCGGGTGTGGAAACGAGTAGCAGTTTGTTGCAATCAGGGGGATCCGCCCACTGACTCGCTGATAAACAGCTGGCGCGCAGCCAGCGAGCGGCGGCGGCGGCGGCGGCGGCGGGGGCGGCCGGGATTTCTTTTAATAGCGCCGCCGCTGGTGGGCGTCCGACTTGGTCGGTGGAGGAGAATAGCCCTACGGGAATCAATGTGTCTGCACTGCCTGCAGTGTGCGTACTGTATTTATTTTCATAACGAATTTATGCTCTCCACAGCTGTCATCAAATATTGTTGTTGGTTTCACGTAACGTGTCGTAATTACTCCAACTACGCACCTCCTTCAGTTGTTGAACGCTCAACCCACTGTATTGATATAACACCTGCCAAAAAAGTAAGAGGAAATATCGTAAGACGGTATCTTTCATGAATTCTCCCAGCGGCTAGCTTACCTAAATGTGTAGGGTTTTTCTTTTCGCACTCACTGGGCGCTTTTCCACTGGGGAGGGGTGGGGGTGGGGGGAAGAGGGGAGAGAGAGACAGAGAGAGAGAGAGAGAGAGAAAGAGAGAGAGAGAAGCAAGCGCATTGTCCACGTTTCTTGTGGGTAACTGGGATGAGTGCGTGTGAGGTGCAATATTGTGGCTGTTTTCATGTGAACTACGAGAGAAAGACGGGAGGGCATTCTCGAAAAGGAAAAATGTCGCTCCCCGCACATGGCACGTTTGGTAGGATTTGATCCTTAATCTGTAGACATTGGCAGATAAGCTGATTATGACAAATGAATCAAACACACTTCCATATATAAGACGTTAGTATTAGAAGTTTCGAATAATAATGAGGTAGTTAGCCGTTGAAGAGAATAGCAGCAAGCGACTGACTGAAAGAATCTGCAAAGGCACTATAAGTTCTCAATAAGTCTCTTCGGGATCAGATTATTTTCATGCCCCAATTAATAGATCCACATTGTTAGTATCGAGAACTGATACATAGATTATTACGAGACAAAATCCAAAAGTTAATGATGGATTATGGCCAAGAGGAATAAAAGCAGAGTATTTGTTCAGTGGTTGCCGTCGTGTAGTGGACAAACTAAATTTCCCATTCGTATAAACATTCTTTCTCTCTCGTTTGTCCTTACCGTAGTATCCCAGCCCGTCTGTAACGTGACCGTCTGTTCACAGCTATCAGTTCTCCCCTTCTCTGTTAGTAACAAATTATGGAAGTTCCTTCCTCTTCCATGATTGTATCCAAGTATTTTCGGTCGAACTTCTCCACACTACCGCGTATTGGCAGCATCGTCTATGAGAATTGGGCTCGAAAGGTGGTCGGGGGAGGCGGTAGAAGTGACGCAGCTAATTATAGACAGAAAGATAAGCAAGGACTGAGGTGATCATCGAGAAAGCTCCTTCTGTATGTCACCCGCAGAACCATTCCACCACGTTATTAATTTTCGTGGTACGAAAATAAGTGAAACTTATTTTATCCACTCTTGATTTTGTTAAACTCCGTGGCTGCTTTTCAGTCAAAGGTGGTTGACTGAGACAGCAGCCACCACAAATAATTTTGAGGTTTGTTTTACTACTATGACCGAATTCGGGCCATTATGTCCTTGGATACACTTGTCTCAGTTCTTCAGTGTCAGAATCGCCATCAGCATATCGTCTGCTCCTGTCATTTTCTGCCGGCCGATGTGACCGAGCGATTCTAAGCGCTTCAGTCCGGAGCCGCGCTGCTGCTGCGGTCGCAGGTTCGAATCCTGCTTGGGGCATGGATATGTGTGATGTCCTTAGGTTAGTTAGGTTTAAGTAGTTCTAAGTCTAGGGGACTGATGACCTCAGATGTTAAGTCCCATAGAGCTCAGAGCCATTTGAACCATTTTGTCATTTCCTTTACTGAACGATGTTTTCTCCGGTTTTTGTCATTCACAAGATGCGCCATGCTCCTAACTATTCTGATACTGTACTGAAACAATCTTAGTTAACTGAAGATCGACATATTGACCCGAAACGGATCATGGCAATAAAATAAAGTTGTTTAAGAATAGTTGAAGCTGGTTGGGGCCTCCCTCAGCGGTCTTTATTAAATGAAACATTTAACCTCATTCAAGACGTCGTGCACTTAAAGGGAACGAAAATGTGTCTATGCTCAAGAACCTATAATACTTGTTATGAAAGCGTATTTTGGACATTAATTTTCATTGCCAATAATTCCCCACGCTAACACTGAAATATGTTCCTTTCCCGCAGATAGCATGATGTACACTTATTAAAAACGTACTATTCTGCATGGGATAGGATTTTGCTGATTGCTGTTCAAGTTACAATAATAACTGCTGTAAAAGTACAGCCTTTCTTAAATGCATGTGTATCTGTTTATTATGAAACAGCACGCTGAAGATGTGACAACAATGTCGAAACATGTTGGGTAGTAAAAATCAAGACGCGGTCTCTTATCAGAATACTTTCTTAAGTGATAACATGACAGTGTTACGACGGCGGCGCTCCGGCCAGGATGCTAGCTGGCAGTACACAGTATACACAGGGGTGACCTCCGCAGACGCCCGCTCCGGCCGCTTCCGCTGTGACAGAGATAGCGGACAGGACGGAAGCCGGCGCGTTTATCGCTCGGTGCAAGCTGACGATAACCCCTAAAAGGGTGGCTCTGCTGTGCTGCTGCAGCCGGCGGCCGGCGTCGAGTGGGGCCAGGCTGCGTCCGCCCTGTACCTGCACACGTTACTTGTTCCGCTCCTTGCTCTTTCTTAATACACGACCGTTCTTTAATAACTAAAAAACATTTCATTTCATTTGTCAAAATGGGTGCCAATCGACATCCGCCGCAATGCGTGTAGTAGGTGAGCAATTCTTAAATGCTGAAATTTGGCAGCTCTTAGCTTTGTTCTGTGGTACATCTACATCTACATCTACATCTACATTGATACTCCGCAAGCCACCCAACGGTGTGTGGCGGAGGGCACTTTACGTGCCACTGTCATTACCTCCCTTTCCTGTTCCAGTCGCGTATGGTTCGCGGGAAGAACGACTGTCTGAAAGCCTCCGTGCGCGCTCTAATCTCTCTAATTTTACATTCGTGATCTCCTCGGGAGGTATAAGTAGGGGGAAGGAATATATTCGATACCTCATCCAGAAACGCACCCTCTCGAAACCTGGCGAGCAAGCTACACCGCGATGCAGAGCGCCTCTCTTGCAGAGTCTGCCACTTGAGTTTGTTTAACATCTCCGTAACGCTATCACGGTTACCAAATAACCCTGTGACGAAACGCGCCGCTCTTCTTTGGATCTTCTCTATCTCCTCCGTCAGACCGATCTGGTACGGATCCCACACTGATGAGCAATACTCAAGTATAGGTCGAACGAGTGTTTTGTAAGCCACCTCCTTTGTTGATGGACTACATTTTCTAAGCACTCTCCCAATGAATCTCAACCTGGTACCCGCTTTACCAACAATTAATTTTATATGATCATTCCACTTCAAATCGTTCCGCACGCATACTCCCAGATATTTTACAGAAGTAACTGCTACCAGTGTTTGTTCCGCTATCATATAATCATACAATAAAGGATCCTTCTTTCTATGTATTCGCAATACATTACATTTGTCTATGTTAAGGGTCAGTTGCCACTCCCTGCACCAAGTGCCTATCCGCTGCAGATCTTCCTGCATTTCGCTACAATTTTCTAATGCTGCAACTTCTCTGTATACTACAGCATCATCCGCGAAAAGCCGCATGGAACTTCCGACACTATCTACTAAGTCATTTATATATATTGTGAAAAGCAATGGTCCCATAACACTCCCCTGTGGCACGCCAGAGGTTACTTTAACGTCTGTAGACGTCTCTCCATTGATAACAACATGCTGTGTTCTGTTTGCTAAAAACTCTTCAATCCAGCCTCAGAGCTGGTCTGATATTCCGTAGGCTCTTACTTTGTTTATCAGGCGACAGTGCGGAACTGTATCGAACGCCTTCCGGAAGTCAAGAAAAATAGCATCTACCTGGGAGCCGTGGTATCGTGACTAACCCCCATGGAAGTTGCTGAGCTGCACGTTCCGCTGCTGCACGATCTGGACGCTGAAAAAGACTGTGCGTCAGACTATCGACAAACTCGTACGTACAGTGTAACAACGCATCGACCGAACAAACTAAGGGGCCAGTAGCGAGACTCGCATCTAACGTGGCAGGTCAGCAAACCCTGCTACGTCATCCAAGCACACTGTGGCTTTTAGTAATCGGATTGATGACCAGCATCAACAGGAAAACCTTGACTTTTTTTGACGGTATCGGAACTGGTAACTACTAACACTTTCTAATAATTCACGGCAAATGCGAATCCGAAGAAAACAAACACAAAGCAAGCGTTGGCTGGAAGAACACAGAGGGGTAGTGAATCTGGGGAACGCTTTTGTCACATTCTCTAAGGTCTAAAAACCACGTGGTGACCGCTTATGACCGTTTTTGACCGCTTTCGCTACAAATACCGAATTCGTATGTAACTGGTCGCTTGTTCCCTCCGGAGGTTGCAACTTGCTGCATATCTGAAGGTATACTTGAATACCTGGAAGAGCCGGCCGCTGTGGTCGAGAGGTTCTAGGCGCTTCAGTCCGAAACCGAGCTGCTGCTACGGTCGCAGGTTCGAATCCTGCCTCGGGCATGGTTGTGCGTGATGTCCTTAGGTTAGTTAAGTTTAATTAGTTCTAAGTCTAGGAGACTGATGACCTCAGATGTTAAATCCCATAGTGCTTAGAGCCAATTGAACCAATACCTGAAAGACCTGTCTTTACTCACAAGACTCCACTTGCACCGAAACTGCTCCAGTTTTAACCCATTTAGAGTTCAGGGCTATACGTTGACGGTCGTGTTCCTAGCGTGAATCGTCGCGCTACCAACTTCTCCATAATTGAAGATGTAATGAGTATTTGTAAGAAACTGTTGAAAACTGTACACCTACTGGGTCTACAGGTAACTGTGTAGGCATATTAGCACCTTATAAATCTAGTTCGTCCTACTACTCTGTGTACTGCAGTTACCAGTTACGCTAAATGTGTGTGAAATCTAATGGGACTTAACTGCTAAGGTCATCAATCCCGAAGCTTACACACTACTTAACCTAAATTATCCTAAGGACAAACACACACCCATGCCCGAGGGAGGACTCGAACCTCCGCCGGAACCAGCCGCACAGTCCATGACTGCAGTGCCTTAGAACTATCGGGTAATCCCGCGCGGCTACACTAAATAGTAGCAAGTATTCTTCATACTTCCACAGAATATGTTGCACAAGCGGATAGTCATCCTGTTGTCTGCCCGTGAAGGAGGAAGTTGCTTAGTAATAACAAAACTATCACCAAGTATCGGTGCTGTACTAGGTTCGTCAATTTACCAGTGGACCAAATACTAATAGCGAATACTGTATGTTAATGATATTCGTGTCTCAAATATTTAGCGAATGTCATTAGGAGCGGTCTGGCCGTGTAATATTGGTTTTAAAACAAAAAGATCCTACTTTGTAATACGGTACACGTTATGCTCAGTGAAGTCAATCCTTTTGCTGTTGAGAATTTGTTTAAGGATATTAAGATTGGTTTAATATGAGTAACCTGCGGTGGCTCAGCGAGTAACTGCATTTCTCGCGAGACTGAACGAAGACAACTTAAAATCTTCAGTGGAAGATCACACTTACCACGTTATTGAAGATGTTACAGTAATCATTCGTTGGCTTAGGTGGTTTCAGCATTACAGGAGGCCAGCACACTTCTCACATACTCTGTGACACTACCTGAAGTTGTGCAACAATGGATTGGTGGTCCCAACGTGACACGTGTCAGCTAGTTCATCTGAGGACGCACGAAGAGCCAATTGTGTGAGGCGTGATGATGAAGGTAGTTGTCGCCACCGATCCAGAGCGAGAAGGCGCTGATGAACGTGCCAGGCAGCACTGGCTGAAGAAAACGTGAAGACCGTGCGGTAGTTAGCAAGCTGTCTCTTATCCTACGCTCTCTATGTCCATCATCAACACTGCTGTTAATGTGCTGGGTAGTACATTCTATTCCATTAGTGGCTAGTGACTCACATGGGAAAAAAGATTACCGCGGAGTAAACATACGTCTAGGTAAATGTGAGATAACGTCGGTACTGCCTTCAAAAAGGAACGGAGGAAGAGTAGGACAAATAAGGGAGAAAACAAGAACCGACACGGTTACTGGGGAGAGGAAAGATTTGCAGCGGAGTTAACTCTGGTGCAGAGGCGCAGATGACGAATAGGATTTCCAAGTGTGGAGACAGACGTGTCGTCGCCTGCGGACGCAGCGAAGCGCGAGGTTACGTAAGCGTGGTGCCCCGCCCCGCCCCGCCCCACCGCGCCCTTCTAGGAATAGCAGCGCCGCTGCCAGGAAGGCGGGCACTGCGGCGGGAGGGCCAGGTGCAGCCGCTGAATCACGCTGGCCCGCACACCGGCTTCCCCGGCACGGCTCAGGACTGTGACAGACAGCTCGGCAGCGCAGAAATCTCTGCTATTAGATTTAGTTGCATCCGACCTACGTTCCATTTCGAGACAGTGGGTTACTCCGTACTGTTAACGGAAAAAAAATTCTGCTGACCAT
The DNA here is from genome assembly GCF_021461395.2 of Schistocerca americana. Classification (NCBI taxonomy): domain Eukaryota; kingdom Metazoa; phylum Arthropoda; class Insecta; order Orthoptera; family Acrididae; genus Schistocerca; species Schistocerca americana. Next base: position 942,321,749 of record NC_060119.1, read on the forward strand.
TGACATGGCAGCAGCTAAAGGAAGAATATGAAAGAAAGTGAACAAATACAAAAATGAAACTTCCTGGCAGATTAAAACTGTGTGCCGGACCGAAACTCGAACTCGGGACCTTTGCCTTTCGCGGGCAAGCGCTCTACCAACTGAGCTACCAAAGCACGACTCACGCCCCCGTCCTCTCAGCTTTACTTCTGCCAGTACCTCGCCTCCTACCTTCCAAACTTTACAGAAGCTCTTCTGCAAACCTTGCAGAACTAGCACTCCTGCAGGAGAGCTTCTGTAAAGTTTGGAAGGTAGGAGGCGAGTTACTGCCAGAAGTAAAGCTGTGAGGACGGGGCATGAGTCGTGCTTGGGTAGGTCAGTTGGTAGCGCACTTGCCCGCGAGAGGCAAAGGTCCCGAGTTCGAGTCTCGGCCCGGAACACAGATTCGATCTGCCAGGAAGTTTTATATCAGCGCACACTCCGCCGCAGAGTGAAAATCTCATTCTGGAAATACAAAAATGGTTCATATGGCTCTAAGCACTATGGGACTTAACATCTGAGGTCATCAGTCTCCTAGACTTGGAACTACTTAAACCTAACTAACCTAAGGACATCACACACTTCCATGCCCGAGGCAGGATTCGAACCTGCAACCGTAGCAGCAGCGCGGTTTCGGACTGAAGCGCATAGAACAAATACACGCAGAAGACCCTGAACTTCAGGCGCCTTCAGAAAGCACACCTTTCAGTTAGCAGGATAACAGCGGTGAGCAAATGTAATCATTCCGAGGCAAAACGAGTCATTTTGGTAATTCTCAGTGCACATTTCTTTTAAGTTCTTTTACACTATATAGGATCGATACATTCTTTCATCGGATGTATCCGTTTGAAGACAAAATCATTCGTTAGGGGATACCCGCCACGGACGTAACTCTTCGAACAAAAATCAGCACTAAATGGTAGTTATGTACCGGATTTGTTGTGTACGACCTCGTACACAACGGCAAGGACAGATGCGCTGCGGAGTGGTGCGGAAAATGTCGACGTACGAAAGCTAGACACGAGCCGAAACGATTAGTGAACAAGTAACACAGCAAACAGAAGATTTACTTGTATTTCTCCAAACATACAAAGACTCATTCCAAATGATGCAACAAGAAATAACAGGCCAGCTTTTGATTGCACAGAAGAAGCATGAACGGAGGTGTGGTAGCGTAGTACCTCCAACTGCGAGTGGGCTGAAACGCTGGCGCCGGTCATTCTATATAGTGGCGGCAGAAGTCGTACACTAGAGCCGCAGGCCGCTGGAGACATGGTTCAGTGGGTGTGCTCCACTGGGTCCGCCGGACCCAGCACGATAACTATGGGCGTTACATGGAAACTCGCTAATCCGTGAGTGAAATGAAAATCGGCAGTAATCACATATATCCCCTTCTGGCCGAAAATGAGGGTCAAATGGCTCTAAGCACTATGGGACTTAACATCTGAGGTCATCAGTTCCCTAAACTTACAACTTCCTTAACCTAACTAACCTAAGGACATCAAACACATCCATGTCCGAGGCAGAATTCGAACCTGCGACCGTAGCAGCCGCGTGGTTCAGGACTGAAGCGCCTAGAACCGCGGCCGGCCCGAAAATGAGGTTTTACCGTCATTTCGTAGTTTGAAAATTGCTCGAGCGTATGATGCAAAAATAAGGCCTGTCCATGGGACCAGTTCGGAATAACGTAGTGAATGGACTTGACGATGTTAGTTATTTGTGGCAAAACTAGGCATGCCCGAGATTTGCATTGTCATTCTCCCAAACAACAGTCACATTTCGACATGAGAAAGGAAGATATTTTTGCAGTGACATCTTTGTGTGCAGAAATCCTTAAACAAGAAAGCATTCATTTCATTTTATGCAATATAGCAATTTATAAACAGTTACCAGTTTCGGTAAGAGTTACTTGTATCTGCCCGATGAAACTCGAAGGATCAAGCATAATGACAGTGTCTGCACGATTCCATTAATAACATACTTGACAAAAGGTACAACATTTACATATATATATATTGACAACTCGGCCCTTTGGAATGACACGGTGTCAGCTAATAATCATTCGTTTCGTGTAAATCGATGTAAAATTTTCATAAACTCATTATTCAGTTGTCTCTCCACGTACTGCAGTGATGTTTTGATAGGGTGCTTAAGAGCGCCTGTCACGATGAACTGTACAGAACGTTTACAAAAACAGTGGGACGGACGTGCAATATAGCTGTGTAAAGCTTTTCCCTAGCTCATTCTTTGTAAAACTGCTGCTGCAGACAACATCTGAAAAGTACAAGAAATTGGTATCTGATCATGCTATTCAAGCACATCAAGCATTTTCGCGTGTCACATACCCTTCGCTTGGTTCATAATCAGTTTATAAAAGTAAATATCCTTTTTCCTGTTCTTTTACTTCCACAAATAGACGGTATACATGGTAGATATTTTCCCCATTGAGATCCCAATGATAATATATGATTAATGAAAACTAATAATTATACAAATATTCATCTCTGTTTATCATTTCTTACAAGAAAATCAATTAAATAATAAAAAAAACAAGTTCCATCTGTCGAACTGAACCTTGTCATTCCAACAAATCAAAGTGAAACGAGTTGGAATTTCGGCGTTCTGATAACCCGGTTATTTCTCTACAGCGTTGACACACTGACAGTTCATTTTCTTCGATTTTGTCAGTGGTAACCTTGCCATTCCAAAAGGTGGACCTACAGTGCCCAAAACAAACCGCTGCATGGTACTGTATCTGTACCCCTAAGTGTTCGAAGGATCTTTCACGAAAATATACATTTTTTTTGTCCCGCGTCACAGCTTTTTACCCTATGACCACACCTTTAGGTTAGTTGAAAATGCTGTATCCGAGCACTCCTAACGATGGGCCTCCGCAGCCGACAACACATGCATGTGGCAGTGTTAACACCACGACATCGGTAACTATGACTGAAATGGGCACGTGACTGTCGGCACTGGACGTTGGCGCAGTGGCAGAGCGTTGCAGGGTCTGATAAATCCCTATACCTTCTTCATCATGCCGACGGGTGGGCGTGGATCTGTCGTCCTCCAGAGGAACAGCTCCTTGACACCTGTACTGCGGGATAGAGAAGCTGTAGAGCCGTCCGCGGTGGCCGAGCGGTTCTAGGCGCTAGAGTCTGGATCCGCGCGACCGCTATGGCTAGTTAAGTTTAAGTAGTTCTAAGTTCTAGGGGACTGATGATCTCAGAAGTTAAGTTCCATAGTGCTTAGAGCCATTTGAACCATTTTTTGAAGGTGTAGACGGCTCCATTACACTCTGGGGAACATTTACGTGGGCATCCATAGGTCCAGTGGAGCTCGTGCAAGGTACCATGAAAGTCAAGGAGTATCGTACACTGGTTGCAGACGAGGTACACCCCTTCATGACGACCATGTTTCCTGATGCCAATGGCATTTTTCAACGAGGTAATGCGCCATGCCATAAGGCCAGGAGTGTGATGGAGTGATTCGAGGAACACGGTGGCGAGCTCCAATTGATGTGCTGACCCCCAACCGGCCAGATGTGCACCCTACCGAACACATCTGGGATGTGACTGAACGCGGCGACAGAGCTCATCGCCCCCTCTCCGAAATTTACGGAAACTAGGCGACTTGCGTGCGACCTAGCAAGGCCTCACTCCTTCCCTACCATGACGCATAGCCGCTGTTGTCTGTGACAAAGGGGGACATACAAGTTATTAGGTAGGTGGTCATGATGCTGTGGCTGATAGGTGTACCTTTATTTGTAATTTTCAGACTCATCAGAGTATTCTGTAATCTTTAAAGTGCTAATAGTTGTTGCTTCTTTAGTTATTTGTTTTTCACTTGACATATTTATAAAACAACGTTGTTTGGTGAAAGAGAGAGAAAAGGTCATCTTTTTAAAAATTCTATAAATATCATAATAAGTTATTACGGCGCGTTGGTAACTAAATAAAGCTTGTGAAAACACAAGACTGATCAAATTTTTTTCCAGTTTGTGAACAGTTTTTTGTGTTGTACTCGAAATTGCCTAAACGTGACTTTCCTGAATAATATCGTTAGTAGATTAAAAAGACCATCTCATTAAGCGACCAAGAAGAAATGCAGGTACCTTGTGTGTGTGTGTGTGTGTGTGTGTGTGTGTGTGTGTGTGTGTGTGTTTGGGGTTTACGGACGCTCAACGGGGAAGTTATCAACGCCCTTATAAATACTAAAAGAAACGATAGTAAATAAAAGGGCTATAAATATTGTCACACCGGGAGAAGGAAATCTGCAAAATGACACTCACTCACTCACGCACTCACACTTTACTGTCGTTGAACCACACAATCACTCCGTCTCACACGCCGCAAGTACGGTCATCCAAGTCTACGAGAGTTAGGGGCAGTCAGAAGAAGAACGAATTTTGGTGTCCAATAGCTCCTTCGTTGAATTTTTGATATTAGATCAAATTACGAGTATCCTGTTCCAAAGTACTTCACGTAGTGCTACGGTGGCACGTTTTTGATACGTAAAACTCAAATAACCGCAGAGGGATTTTTAAAAGAAAAGAGTTTAGGCGAAGCACCAGACTTTATCGGCGTATAGTGTAGGCAAACTAACTAACTTCTTCATGTTTTGTGCTGTGTTAGCAACTGGATGCGATGCCAGTGCTCCTTACCATTCACTGAGAGGTGCTTGTGCTTGAATAGTGAGAGGAGAGGCGGAAAACAAGGCTTACGATTTTAAGCGAACCGTGGGGTTGCAAAATGCATCGTCAGTCGAGTCGAAAGTGGAGACTGGATATCATGTTGCATTATGTGGTAGAGCGATGGAAAATGTCAGGTCACCGTTACCTACCTGCGTTCATTATTCCTGTCATGAAATTTGGCGAAGAGAAATGGGCTTATTTATATGTCTTTGATCACCACTGACTTCAGTTAATCGGGTTGAAGAAAGGCGTAGCCTACGAGCTAGATCACACGATTCCGTGCTACCGACGAGTCGCTGATAATTTAAGCATGACAGTCTTCCCAACCATAAAGCGAAAAGCGTAAACGAGTTAACGAAGGAAGTGAAAGCCAATGAAATGGTTTTACGGATGTCCCGACCGTATGCCTAATCTGCAGAAGATCGTTAAAACGAGGTACATGCCGAAGACAGCACAGACCGCCGATACTTCAGCACTTGTTTCATGTTACAACAGTATAGATAAGCAGTTCAACTCCTTATTTCAATATGGGAGGAAAGGTCTGCATTTTAATTCTGTAATTCGTCTTCATAGACAGATGAACGTAGGTAACATTAAACGAAAACGTGCTTAATAAAATCCCCATGGACGTACGTTCTGGCTTTGCAAGGCTGTTTTATTTCAGCAATCCATCTTCTCTGTCGTCTGTGAACGACTTGCCACGAAATGAAGATAGTTCCCCGCAAAATAAATTTCGCTTGTGCTTAAGTTACTACCGCTTTCTGTTATTTACTAACTGGTCTCGCTATCGTACAAACTGCTCGGACCAGCTACTTGCCTATCCTTCTTCACTCCCTTACTGTTCTGTCACTTCGCAATTACGTTTTAAAAGATTCTTACTCGACACTTCTTTCTTGGTGCGGCGTTGAGGTAACATCGGGTACGGTTTTCACATCTGAGTCTCGTGACAGCTGCTTTTGTGCCTGAGAAATACTGCCTCCTCAAAGTTTTATTCTTACTGAAGAAGAACTTTCTCCAACTAAAAGCGGTCTTCACCGCAGTCCCTACACACACACACACACACACACACACACACACACACACACACACACACAGAGACAGAGAGAGAGAGAGAGAGAGAGAGAGAGAGATAGTGATGATGATGGTGATGTAACCTTACTAAGCAACTGCTTTTATCTTGACATAAACATAATGTTCCACAGAATTAATTGCTGTGCCTCAACTGATACGTAAGTAGCAAATGTTACAGTAATTCACAGAAGCAGAGTTGACACAATGTCATTTGGCTATAACAGTCACAGAACATTTACAACATACATCTCCTTGGATTTTAGCATTTATTTTCTGCCTTTAGCAGTCAAAAGTGAAGTTGAAATTGAGATTTCTTTAGTAATATGTAGTAATATGTGGTACGTAAGTTGTATACTGAATGTTATTTTCTTTTATTTTTACGTTACAGTTGAACCTTTGTTTCATCTTTCACCCGTAGGATAGAGGCCGTAACAGCGTTTCGTTGAAGAGTGGAAGGCATTCAGGAACTTTATAGATATAACTTATCCTTACTTAACCGTCATGGATGTCTCCGGTTAGCAACCACACAACACCCTGTCATTTGTGACACGTGAGAGAGCTTTCGCGCTCACTCATATATTTGTCATTAAAGCATCGAAAGCTGTTTACGTTCAAGGAAGTATTGTGCTGTATTTTTGTACCATTACATTGCTGTATGAAGACGAGTTCCTTACTCTGCTTGGCCTAGCTTGTGAAAAATAGATTAATGAGTGTAGACAGAAGGTGCTGAATGATAAGTACGTGCAACGAAGGAGCTTGAGACTCAAAATATTTAGAAGTTCAATGTTTGCGTCAGTATTCCGAACATCGCTTTAGCGTCACCACCACGTAATATAGAACGCTTCAGAACACAGACTTCTCCTTTATCAATGTTTCACTTAGAGCTAAGTCTGTGAGGAGAGGTCGCCAAACTATGGCTACGCGGTCGTGTAAGTGGGGGAAATCCGTTTCTTTTTTCAGTTACTTCTGTCTTCACTTGGGAAGTCAGTCTTCCAGTCATTTTCTTTCTTAGTGGACTTAGTGGATTCCCCTACCTGCCATGCCCTTCTTTCTTGTAGTCCGTCGCCTCTAGCTGTGAATTCTCGAGTCGTATGGGATTTGTTGTCGGCAGCAGTTTTGGTCAACCTGTGATTGGCCTCCTATTTTTTGGTCAACAGTCCTCTGACTGGTTTGATGCTGTCTGGCATGAACTCCTCTCGTGTGCCAACCTCTTCATCTCATAGTAGCGCTTGCAACCTACGTCCTCAATTATTTGCTAGATATATTCCAATCTCCGTATTCCTCTACAGTTTTTGCCCTCTACAGCTCCCTCCGATGTCTTAACAGATGTCCTATCATCCTGTCTCTTTTTTCCCGTCAGTGTTTTCCACATTGATGTTAAGTTTCTGGCTGTTCTCATATCTGCGACTTCTCATTACTTTCGTCTTTCTTCGATCTACTCTCAATCCATATTCTGTACTCATTAGATTGTTCATTCCATTCAGCATATCATGTAATTATCCTTCACTTTCACTCAAGATAGCAATATTATCAGCGAATCGTATCATTGATATCCTTTAACCTTGAATTTTAATCCCGCTCCTGAACCTTTCTTTTATTTCCATCATTGTTTCTTCGATGTACAGATTGAATAGTAGAGGAGAAAGACTAAATCCCTGTCTTCCACCATTTTTAATCGAGCACTCCGTTCTTGGTCGTCCACTCTTATTATTCTCTCTTGGCTCTAGTAGATATTGTATATTACCCGTCTCTCACTATAGATTTACCTCTGTTTTTCTTTGAATTTCGAACATCTTGTACAACTTTACATTGTCGAACGCTTTTTCCAGGTGAACAAATCCTATGAATGTGTCTTGATTTTTGTTTAGTCTTGCTTACATTATCAACCGCAACGTCAGAATTGCCTCTCTAGTGCCTTTACCTTTCCTAAAGTCATACTCATCGTCGGTTAATACATCCTCAGTTTTCTTTTCTGTTCTTCTGTACATTATTCTTGTCAGCAGCTTGGATGCATGAACTGATAAGCTGATTGTTCGGTAATTCTCGCACTTGTCAGCTCTTGCAGTCTTCGGAATTGTGTGGATGATATTTTTCCGGAAGTTAGATGGTATGTCGCCAGACTCACACATTCTAGACACCAACGTGACTGCTTATGCCGGATGTCTTTGGCCGCCAGTGCTGATTATTAAGAATAATTTATGCTGTGGCGAGTTTTGAATCCGGGACCAAGGACGTTCCGATTAATAATCAGAAATGCTGCCGTTTCTTTGCATTTTGTTCGTTATTGTTCGTTGTATTTGGTTGTAGCGGACGTCATATGACATCTGTTGAAGTTTGTTGTTGATCCCTTAACTCTCTTTACTACAGAGACCAGGCAGCTCTCTGACCTAAGGGTCTGTACCTTTAACCGATTGCAGTGTTCTCTGCAGGCGGTCGGAACGCAAGCTCATTCACCCTGGCGAGGTACTGAAATGTTTTCCCAATTAATGGCAGAATGTTACAGCAACCAATGATACATGTTTTGCAGAGATAAAGTCTTGGCTGCAAAACACGCTTCTTATTTTATCATTCTCATTTTTTTTTATTTTTCCAAGAATGCGTTTCGCCTTGTTTTAAGGCATCTTCAGATTACCTGGCACCATACGTTTTAAACACACAGGCCGCCGTTCATGCAAATATCTTAGCAGGCTGTGCTGTGCATGGTGTTTGCCTGCTAAGACATTTGCTTGGACGATAGCGTGTAACACCTGTGGTGCCAACTAATGGTACCTTAAAGGAGGCGAAACGCGTTACTGGCAGGATATAAATAATAAAGGATAAAATGATAAAGCCTGTTTTGGAGGCAAGACTGTTTATCTCTTCTAAACTACTGAAATGTGCCCTTTGTTGAATGTGGCTTGTAATTTTGCTGAATTTCTTCCTTATTTCGAGACTCTGTTTTCATGTTACCTAGCTCTCCGGACCATAGTTGAGAAATTTGGAATTTGATTTATCTAAAAAATATAAAAGCTATTACTACAGTATTTTTATTGGGTGGGTGATGGGGAGCGAGGATTATCACCATGACTGTGTCTCTCTGCCCCCCCACCCCCACCCTAATTTAACCTGGATTTTCACTTGGTGCCACATGTCAGCAAAGACAACCAAATCGTTAACCTGAGTTGGCAGCAGCTGCTCCCTATGCTGCAACCCCTACAATCCTTAATGATCCAACATGTCACATCCGGCCGTGGTGGCCGAGCGGTTCTACGCGCTTCAGTCCGGAACCGCGCGACCGCTACGGTCGCAGGTTCGAATCCTGCCTCGGACATGGATGTGTGTGATGTCCTTAGGTTAATTAGGTTTAAGTAGTTCTAAGTTCTAGGGGACTGATGGCCTCAGATGTTAAGTCCCATAGTTCTCAGAGCCATTTAAGCCAACATGTCACAGAGTGCTACGAGTCATTAAGGAACAGCGCAATTTAACTTCGTTGACAATTAAAAGTTAGGAACAATTTCTGTCTGTTAATATGAGTATGCGAAATAGTTCGTGAATCGTACTTACCTTCGCCTAATCACTTATGCCGGCCTCTTTTTAACTACATAGTGAGCCAAAAGTCACGCAACCCTAAATTCAAAAAAACAAAAACCTCTTTATTAATGTACTTACAGTGAATACACCCAAAATGCACACAGCATTAACAAATTAGCTACACAAGAGTAACTTCTAATCGTGAAAAAAGTAAACAACTTACAGATATGTTTCATACAGCATTGAATGCTATATATCTTCAAGTTTTATTTACAAATGTTCATTGTGGCTACCTTCTGCAACACAACAAATGTCCCCTCTGTAGTCAATTTCTTTATGTATGGTGGCAGCTGCTTGTGTTATCCGTTGCAGCTCGTAGTCTTTTCCCGGAAGCTGAGGAATAAACACTCAGTCTTTAATGTTACCCCATATATAGAAGTCCAAGTCGCCACATTCCTACGGAGATACGATACAACTTCATAATCATAACGTGGTGGCGCGTTGTATTGTTAGAAAGTAAATTCTGCACCCATATGTTATTGCAATTGAGACATTAGATAATGTACAAGCATGTCCATGTTCAATAAGCCGAACTTATTCAATTACTGCATCAGCCGGCCCTGACCCAGCGTCCTATGTGATACACAGACGGTTTTGGTGAAACGAATGCACGAATTAATAACAGTTTGTCTTTGAGGGTGTGGCTTGCGATATTTACACCTGAATTGTCTATGAACTGTAGTACGGGATTTAAATCCATGAAATAACACTGCGCACGCTCTGCACCATTATACGATTCCATGATAACTTGGAATAACTCATTTGCGCATGCTACCTAGCGGGAACTTTTGGAACTGACAGTACTAGGCCGGAATACAACTTGAAGATATACAGCATTCAGTGCAAGGAAGATTTCTGTAAGTTATTTGCCCTTTTTTCAATTAAAGGTTACTTTTGTTTAACTCGGCTGGTCCGGGCGAAGGTTCGAGTCCTCCTTCGGGCATGGGTGTGTGTGTTTGTCCTTAGGATAATTTAGGTTAAGTAGTGTGTAAGCTTAGGGACTGATGACCTTAGCAGTTAAGTCCCATAAGATTTCACACACATTTGAACTTTTTTTTTGTTTAACTAATTTGTGAACAACCTAATAGTATGTACCGACTTTCCTGCAAAACACTGGTGCAAGCAAGTTGTCCACGGTATTTTAATAAAATGTAATTAATTGCAGGAATAAAAATACAAGCCAACCTCAATACAGTATTTCCTCTTAAAGAATTTTTAATGCGGGGTGTCGGAGTTGATCAAAAGGCGGTAAACCTGAAACAATTAACGAAACATTTGTTCCTCGTCTTGTCTAGCACCCATAAAAATGCGCGACACGGTTATGAAGCGGTCTCGTCAGCTGAGAAGCGCTGCGTCAACTCCGCGGCAATTCTTTCTTACACTTCGCCGTCATTGCCGCAGTGATAACGCAAGGCCGTCTGGCGCAGCTCGCGGGATCGCGCGCGCAGTACACCGCGCTAAGAATAGCCGCCGCATCCCGTGACGTCACGCCGGGTACTATCTTTATTACCACCCCTCGCTGACGGCCGCGTTGCGTCTGACCCGCGCTAATGCGCACAGGGAGTCCTTCGTGACACGCCTGCCTCGTCCGTATAATTCCCTCCCGGCCTTCCAACATACACGTGCTCCGCAAACTTAATTTATTCCGCGAAACAGTCCGTTAACGCCGAGTTCACGGCGGACGTAGGAAATATCGAGAGGCAGAAATAGCCTGCTTTCGGTATACGGAGCACGTCCCCAGTTATGCCCGTGTATCGTTAATCCCCTTACACCCAGGAGGCAGCGTCTGCTGTTGGGAGAGTCCGTTTCCCAAGTGACGATCCCCTCCGAGATGTATTTCAAGGTCCATAGTACGGCTGGTGTTAGGCACCTGTGGTCTCTGACACCTTCTGTGTAATAGTTTCTTCCATTTTTCAGGACCATACCTTCACGTCTAAATTAACGATTTCGGAACGCTTAACACATACAGTTTCTTGCACGGCTTGGCCAAAAATGTTAATCCGAATATATCAAGTTAAAAGTGCACCATTTGCAGTGAATTGGGTCATTATTACTGGAAAATTTAAAGAAGTCAGTTGACACTCCGTTGAATAAAACTCGTAAGGAGATGAGGGCACGTATCTACTCGTTTTATTTTCGCTTTACCATGATTAGTGGGTTGATGTTTACTACTGTCTCAAAACTTCACTTTACACATCGAAGATAAACATCTACTATCTTTATTTCCAAGTCAGAGTTTGCTATTACAATATTTTCTGAAATCCGTCGTATAACAAGTTGTAAAGAGGTTACCTCATTATACACTATGTAAACATGGTGAGACTGTACGTGTCATGTGCGTTTAGGCTTTGCTGTGACTGTGACGTCAGCACATGTGAACGAATCACAAGCCATTAAATACGTTCCACATCACACGTAAGACCTCAAACGTGATGGTAGTATTGGTAAAGAGTAAGAAGAAAAGATTTAGCTAAAGAAGTAATTTCCTTGACTAGGACATCCTACTTCAATCTAGAATGGAATCTACATCTACATGACTACTCTGCAATTCACATTTAAGTGCTTGGCAGAGGGTTCATCGAACCACAATCATACTATCTCTCTACCATTCCACTCCCGAACAGCGTGCAGGAAAAACAAACATCTAAACCTTTCTGTTCGAGCTCTGATTTCTCTTATTTTATTTTGATGATCATTCCTACCTATGTAGGTTGGGCTCAACAAAATACTTTCGCATTCGGAAGAGAAAGTTGGTGACTGAAATTTCGTAAATAGATCTCGCCGCGACGAAAAACGTCTTTGCTTTAATAACTTCCATCCGAACTCGCGTATCATATCTGCCACACTCTCTCCCCTATTACGTGATAATACAAAATGAGCTGCCCTTTTTTGCACCCTTTCGATGTCCTCCGTCAATCCCACCTGGTAAGGATCTCACACCGCGCAGCAATATTCTAACAGAGGACGAACGAGTGTAGTGTAAGCTGTCTCTTTAGTGGACTTGTTGCATCTTCTAAGTGTCCTGCCAATGAAACGCAACCTTTGGCTCGCCTTCCCAACAATATTATCTATGTGGCCTTTCCAACTGAAGTTACTTAGTTGAATTGACAGCCTTGAGAATTGTACTATTTATCGAGTAATCGAATTCCAACGGATTTCTTTTGGAACTCATGTGGATCACCTCACACTTTTCGTTATTTAGCGTCAACTGCCACACCATACAGCAATCTTTTCTATATCGCTTTGCAACTGATACTGGTCTTCGGATGACCTTACTAGACGGTAAATTACAGCATCATCTGCGAACAACCTAAGAGAACTGCTCAGATTGTTACCCAGGTCATTTATATAGATCAGGAACGGCAGAGGTCCCAGGACGTTTCCCTGTTTTACCCGATGATTTGCCGTCTATTACTACGAACTGCGACCTTCCTGACAGGAAATCACGAATCCAGTCGCACAACTGAGACGACACCCCATAGGCCCGCAGCTTGATTAGAAGTTGCTTGTGAGGAACGGTGTCAAAAGCTTTCCGGAAATCCAGAAATACGGAACGCGCAGTTGAAATGAGTAGCAGAGAATGCTGATGAATTACTTTAATTTTTTGAAAGGGTCCTGTGCAAGTGCAGTGCATCTGTTACGGAAACTAATTCCAACACTGCCACAACCTAGTCTAGAGTACTGCTCCCGTAGAGTAGGTATTCAGTTGTTGTAAATCATAAATTGCAAACAGGGCATAAATTTCAATGATACAAAAACGAAATTAGCATACCGTGCGAACTCGAAATATGACCAAAAATGCCGGCCGAAGTGGCCGTGCGGTTAAAGGCGCTGCAGTCTGGAACCGCAAGACCGCTACGGTCGCAGGTTCGAATCCTGCCTCGGGCATGGATGTTTGTGATGTCCTTAGGTTAGTTAGGTTTAACTAGTTCTAAGTTCTAGGGGACTAATGACCTCTGCAGTTGAGTCCCATAGTGCTCAGAGCCATTTGAATTTTTGACCAAAAATGAACTTGTATTCAGAACTGAAAATTTACCTAAATTCTGGAAAAAGTAGTAAAACATGCTAAATCAATCACTCTAAAGGGAATCTTTAGTTTTCATCAGAAGCTTTTGTAGCATTCTTAAACAGCTGTCAACAAAGTATTGTAAGTTGTTCACATAAACCCACAGTGAGGAGGAATAAAGTAAGCCGTTGACAGAAGTGTAAGACTTCAATAAAAATCGTGTCACCGATGTGTTGTATTTGCTACTTTCCAGTAATTTCGACGTGAAGTACGTGTCGCGCTATTTCCTAAAACGATCACTGAAACCACTCAGTGTGGATGTGATGAGAGCTCCAAGTACATTACAGGGAAACGTTAGGAAGTTAGATTTTCCCCTTGAGAAATAACGAGCTTTAACAGCTGTTAAATGATCCTTTATTGAAACGACCGGTTTCGCAGCTTATAGCTGCATCCTCAGGTGTCGGTCGTCCGTTTAAACCCGGTTTCGATTTTATACGAAATGAGTTTGTATACCTGAGGATGCAGCTGCCAGCTGCGAAACCGGTCGTTTCAATAAAGGATGATTTAAGAGTTGTTGCGGTTCTTCATTTATCAAGATGTATTTCCACAGCACTGGCTACCCGGAGTATGAAGTGTGTTGTATCTTTTTTGTTTTATTCCTTTAACGCGCATCTTTAGTCCTGGGCTTTCGGAACAACACAGCCACATTACATTGCATTTGGTTACAGGAAGTTAACTTCAGAATAAAAAAATTTTAACATCGGAGACATGGTGACCAGTAAATGTAAAATGTCGTACACAGATTGTTTCTGGAAAGGAGTGATTAAAAAAGGTTTTATTCTGGGAATAGCAATACTATAATGCTTTCAGAGCTGATCATGTCGGTGTAACGAATAGCGTCGAATGATTCGAATGACGCACTGCTAGAACCGTAACAAGTCATGATACTGCATACATGTACCTGAGATGCTCAGATATCATAAATGAGGTACTTGGAGGGAATGTCTTTTCATGCTCGCTAAAATTTAGAGAAGTAAAATGTGAAACAGTTCTACTTCTTCCGTCGTATATCTCGCATACTGGTCATGGAAGTAAGACAAGAGAGTGGAGCATGCATTACGTGGATCAGTGGCTTGAGTGAGTGTCAGGCTAGAAGTCAAAAGTTTCTGGTTTCAGTCCCAGTCGATCGTAGGACTTGTTTTGTCTCTCGTGGTATCTCCCAGCTCCGGAGATACTTCGCGTATAGCAAACGCAACGTGATTTTTGTGCTGAGCTCGTTTTTACTATACTGGGGCATAGAAAGCTGGGCGTGGTGGTCTAGCGGGAACAGCACGAGACTCCGGCGTTGGAAGTCCATGTTTCACATACGGGTGGGGCGGGAATTTTTCCTCGTTTCCGTCCTCCTGGAGAGCCCAAAACCGTTGGGCCTGCTGTCACTTGAGTACCGGGGATTTTTCGCGGGGTTAAGGCGCCCCGCACACTGCACGAAGCAGGGACAGAGGAGAGGCCTGGCAGAGCAGCGGTTTCTGCCTGTCAGCGCACACCGCTCGCAGCAGAGGCACGGCACTGCTGGGCAGTGAGGCGGCGCTCGCGGAACCATTGAGTGCCCTGCAGCGCCCACCAAGAGTCTGCCTGTGCGCTTAGATTCCGACTCTGTTTAGGAACTCAGGAGCCCTTTACGTTTTCGTAGGTGAGGTATTTCCTTATTAAAAAAAGTTAATGCGCCCCAACTGTAAATGAAGAGTTACTGCTAAAAAGAAAAGTACGGATTTTTAACTACACACTTTCTCGTGCTCTTAACTGTTGAATGTGCATTTGGTATACTGAGTTCTAGATTTCGTATGTTTATACGGCCTATTAGTGTGAACTGGAGACTGTTGACAGAACTGAGACAGCGTACTGCATCATCACTGGAGGACTGAAAACAATATGTGAAGTGATCTCGCCAAGGAGGAGGAAAGGGGACTGCTGTGTACTAGCTGGCTCCTATCGCCTTCTCCAAGTAAGTGTAGAAACATGAGTGGAGCCTTTCTTATGAGAGAAAGATTAAACGAATGTCTTAATTCACTAGAAGGTTCTGTTCAGTGTCAGTCTGCAGGTATAAAATGAGACCAGTTCAAATGGCTCTAACCACTATGGGACTTAACATCTGAGGTCATCAGTCCCCTAGACTTAGAACTACTTAAATCTAACCAACCTAAGGACATCACACACATCCAAGCCCGAGGCGGGATTCGAACCTGCGACCGTAGGAGCAGCGCGGTTGCGGACCGAAGCGCCTGGAACCGCTCCGTCACAGCGGCCGTCCATGAGACCAGTACTAAAGTGAAGAACTTACTGTCGTTAATATTAAATGTTTATTGTGATTATGCGTATAAAATATGTAAATAAATCACACAATAAATGATACAATTGCTGTAGTGTAATGGCTCCGTAACCTCTCCAATTTCGTTATTTCATTAAAGAAGCATATATTTCCTCGATTATAGCCATAGATATGGAAGATTCGGATATTAATCATATGGAAACCTACTCTCGTCTTTGTGTGCTATCATTTGCTAGAACCTTGTCTCGATATCTCGAACCCTTTATGAGACACGAGGGGTTTATGAATATATCATTATGGGTTTTCCGTTGGCGCGCGCGTTCGGGACTGATCGCATTTTCTCGATATTGGAGACAGCGTTATCATTCCAAGTTTAAAGAAGAATACAGTATGTTAGCTACATTTAATACGCAGCAAAAAGTGACCTAACACGCACGAAACGCACATTCACAGCGACCACTATTTTTCAACAGAAATTTTAAGAATTTCTTGTAGTGGTTTAATTAATGTCGAAAGAAGCAGACAGATGAAGCTATAGTCTGTCGGTAAACTGAAGAGTGAGTGAGCGAGTCCCCACTCTGCCTACCCTGCTACGTCACAGGGCGCTTCTACAGGCTGTTTCACAACGTAGTACCGGCCCTGCCGCTTTAAATCTGTGGCGATGCCGTGTACAGATACGTCTCGGCTGCGTTTAATTATTAGACAAATGTATTAAGACCATAAGGAATACAAAAAAGATACCTTCTTCCGAAACACAAGAGTAAATAATATTAAGATAAGAATGGAAGTCAGGACTATACTACAAACATAGAACCGAATGCCTGTTCATGTGAATGTATTGTATGTTCCTCTATTGCTATTCGTAAAACGAACGCCATATAATGCAATCAATCTGTAGAATTTGAGGCTTGTTCTTACTTTGTGTTTCTACTGAAAGGTAGAAGTTTTCTTTGAAGGACTGCATTGAAACTTAACAATTTTTGCAACACGAAGAGTGTTTAAAAAGTAACGAGAAATTTATAATTTTGCGTGTTGTATTAGTGCGATTTGCACTGTCTTCGCAAACATGTCTCAAAAATATGTGGAGGAGAACTGTGTGGCTCGAGCAACTGGGTAGAGGGCTGTCCCAGCTAATGACCTGCCCTGCGCCTCGGCTGCGTGAACAGTCGCTGCCTCTTTGTAAAGCGTGCTCTTCAAAGGCAGTGTTGCGGACCCTAAAAAGCTTCGTGGGCGATGAGCCCGCCGCCCTCCCCCTCCTAGTGCCGCGACAAAGAAAGGCTGCTCTCTGCCTGTCTGCCTGCAGTCAGTCCAATAGCCCGGTCACGGGCTTGAGCCACAGACACAGCGGGAAAGAGGCATGCAGAGAGTAATTCATTCTTTGCCCCGTGTGTCATGCTAAACGATAGTCATTAAGGATATGGATTCACTATAAAGGTGATCTTATCATTTTTGGATAACTCCAAATACGCTGATGTTCTGAATAACCATCACCTGGGTGTCTGTTACGGTTCTGATGTTAAGCCAAGTTGCCGAAAACAGCGCGTGATGCGTACTATATGGCGGAAGAAACGTAACCGAGGGAGACGAACAGCATACGCTTCGCTGAATAACTAGACAGTGTGTGGCATTGTGTTGCACTCGGGAAAGGATACGCGGTGTAGGCGCGCGTGCAGAGACGCTGAGGGAAGTGGCTGGCACCTTTCTCCGCGTCTGCTCGTGACGGGCGGCCGGCCTGCAGCTTTCGTTTAATTATGCATACGGCAAAGCGCGGTGCGCGAGGCTCTCCGCCCACGTGGCCGCTATCTGGCCATCGCCGCGCGGATGTTTATCTGGACACGTGCTACTTGTACTGGCTCCCTGCCCGGCGCCGCCGCCGCAAATGGAGCAGTGTTTGGCGGCCGTCTCGGGAACAAAGGTTATTACTCTTATCTCAAGTACACCTGCAGTTTTTTGTGCAGAAAGTGAAACTGACTGGCAAGCTGCCGAGGAAAAGAGGAAGGTCGAGTAGCGACTTTTCAGCACGGCGTTCACGTACCAACCTCGAAGGAGCACAGGTTATCCTTCACGGTAGGTTCCGGAACACGACGCTCCATTGCGGCGGCTGATGTACAGCTTAACTGTACAGTTTACCAAATAGGGTATCCACGTCGCATTGCCAGGAGTCTCACCTTTTTCGCGTATCCGCGTCTTGTGATTGAGTTTTGTATAACAGTGAAGTTTTGTCTGCCAAAAGTAGCGATTGGAGCTGATGTCTCCCTCAAACTAAAAAGTTATGTGACGTGTAGTCATACTGTTAAAATATTCAGAAATATAAAATTGTGCACTTCAGAAAAAGGAAACGCGTAATATCTTGTGACTATAAAATCAGTGATTCAAAGTTGAAATCGGCCAACTGATAAAAATACCTGGGTATAATACGTTGTGGGGATATGAAATGGAATGATCACATAGGCCCAGTCGTGGGCAAAGCAGGCAATAGACTATGATTTATTTGTAGACTACTGGGGAAATACAGTCAATCTATAAAAGAGACTGCTTAGAAATCACTCGTGCGTCCCATTCTAGAATATTGCTGAAGTTTGTGGTACCCGTATCAAATAGGACCAACAGAGGATATTGAACGTATGCAGAGAGGGGCAGCACGACTGATCACAAGTTTGTTTGACACATGGCAGAGCGTTGCAGAGGTGCGGAGGAAACTGAACTGACAGTTCCGAGAAAGTCTACTTACAAAATTTCAAGAACCGGCTCTAATTGATGACTGGAAGAATCTATTGTGAGGACAAGATTAGACTAATTGCAGCACCCACAGAGACATTTAAGCAATGGTCCTTTTTGTGCCCTATACATGAACGGAACAGAAGGAAACCCCAATAACTGGTACAGTGGGGCGTGCCCCCTCTGCAACACACATGTCGCAGTGGTTTGCACAATATAGATGTAGAATATTTTAACCATCACATTAAAAAACGTAGGGTTTTTTTTTTTTTTTTTTTTTTTTTTTTTTTTTTTTTTTTTTTTTGCAGTTACGTGCCTGCTACAAATTGATGTCCGGCACCATACCAGTATAGCAAATATAACAGAACTTCACTTTTTTCCGTGGTGGTAATCAAAACTTTGACTACTCCTTGTAATCGATTGCATTGATCCTGACGTTTATCGTTATTTGCACGAGATAAAATAGGACCCCTTACCAAATTTATGATCCACCCCGTAATATGCGAGCTGACAAAGACCTGATGGCAAACTGTGTGCGATCGTTTGTCCTTAGACTATAGCAGCGTACTGAAGACTGGTAGATCCAGTAGGAGGTCACGCCGCGCCACGATTCCCTATGACCAGATGACTCCAGGAACACTACATACATGGAAGTGAGGGCCCTTGACTGTCACTCGATCCAAGTTTCATTGATCACCTGGGGGGGTATATACGCGACTTGGATCCTCCTACTAACGGCTGTGGTAAGAGATCCTTACGTCTTATCTGTTAGAAACCCCTAAGAAGTCTAGGGAAAACTTTGGTGTACTGATGTTTCCAATATCATGTCGAACCCGCCTTATTAGAAAATAAATGTTTTAGCATTTAAAAGGTATCCTCAGTAAGTATGACGAAAAACGTGCATAGCACTGAACGCGTTTACATTCAAGTGAAGCTTTCTCTCTTTTCGTTCCTACCGCAGTGCAGTGGTCTCGACATGTAACGGTTACGTAATTCTGAAGGCCAGTGGGATCACTTCGTGAGAACGCGGTAGTAGAGGCTCTGGCGCTTCGGGTCAGACAATGCGAAGAGCTTTCCGCCTTTTAAGGTCCTTCATTCTATCTAACGGGCGGGCAACGCCTTCCTTTGTGTCGCAAAGGATACTGCAGCGCTTCCCAATCACTCAGACGCGTTGGAATCAGCAGTCACTCTCCCGGAAATGGCAACGTGATTATAAGTGGCGTAAACGACGTTTCAGCCGTAACCCGTTACAAAAAATTAGCGAGAAAGGTTATATTGCGGCAATTTTATTATACTCTCTGATCAGAACTGCCTTTATTACTCACTCTCTTATCTATTGTGATCTCGCGACATATTTACGGACACGAAAAACTCGTTCATTTGGTTCGTCTCTCTCTCTCTCTCTCTCTCTCTCTCTCTCTCTGTCCTTGCAGACAGTAAGAGATGCTGTCCCACTCGGCGTCACTGAATTATGGTGACTTGAGGACGGTTGCATTTAAGAAATCGTTTAGTTCTACAGCTATTGTTCTACACCAGTCAAAGCAAGGGAAACTGGCTGGAAAAAAAAATAGAGATGCAGTTAGTTGTCCATGAGAATACCGTAATTATAATCGACTCGAATAGTCGCAAAGTATTTTTATAAATATATTAATATGACACCAGAAAACTGTGGTTAAATCCTTTTCGCTTCAAACAACACAGTAGCTTCCCCTCCCTTTTTTTTTGCCAAAGAAAACAAGCATCACGAATTCACTAAATGTGTGATCGTTGATAGATGACACAGAGACGTAACGGAGTAAAGACGTACAATATTCACCAAGCAAGCGAGACACGGAAAGACAAAAATGATATTGTACTACATATTGAGTACAGTGTCTTAGGAAATAAGGCCGAGCAACTCAAACAAATATTTAGGAGATGCTCAGCTAACACGATCAGCACTTCCTAATGAAACTTATTCATAATATATTAAGATTCAAAGCTTCTTAGACACTATCAAATTGCTACTTCCAATGTGTAAATAAATTTCGGAACGCGTGAAACTACAGTACTATTCCTCTTGCAAAGATCACAAATACGAGGTGAAGCAAAAAATAAAAATAAAAATGGAGCGTAACAAAATGCGGTTTCAAGAAAGACGAAAATCTGCATATTGCGAATGTGCAACAACATTTTATTTTTTTGGGGAGGGGGGAGGTGGGTGCTTCATCTTCCGCTAATAACGAAGGAAAATGCTGTGAACTCCAGAGTATGGAATCAAGAGGACGCTTCTGTTGAAAAACTGGAGTTAGTTAGCTTAAGACGTAAAAACCAATAATAACTGATTTTTTTAAAATTTGTGCAGTCTAGTAGTTTAATTCGTTACCAACTATTTTGAGTGAAAGACTACAGTCCATACTAGAGAAAGAAGTGGATTTTGAACATGATACAAATGGCACACAATTTTTGTAGAAAAACCTTTTAATCTCTTCTCTGTTTAGGAAGGAATCGAAGGATGAACGGAATAATTAAGGCGACGTATGATTTAACTGTATTTCAGCGACATGGCCACAATGGAATAATGGCTTACTGAGCATCGGAAGAGCACTGTGATGGGATTCAGGTCTCCCTTGCGGACAGAATCAACAAGTCGTCCTTACGGAACAACGCCGACAAGTGTAAAGGAAATTTCGGGAGTACACCAAGAGAGTATTATAACACCATTACTGTTTACAATACATGGGGTAAGTCAACTGCCCCCATCCTCGGGTTTTATGCAACCCACAATGCCTTTAAATACCACTCACAAGGTTTTCTTATTCCCTCTCCCAGTACGTGCAAACTATTAGTCCTACAGAAAAATCCAACAGGATCATTTTGTGGGATATTCAATGTAGTTAAATTCTGTACACGGATACGTTTTCGCCAGAGGCCCTAGTTTTCGAATTATTCAAGAAAAACGTACTAAAGTGATCTTCAAATGCGCTGCTGGTTATAAATTACTGGAAACAGCGACAGCTGTAAGATACCTAAGAGTAGACATCCGGAACGACATAAAATGCAATGGCACCATAAACTTAATTATAGCAAAAGCAGATGCCAGATTCAACTACATCAAAAGATTCTTAAAGAAATTTAATACGTTCATGCAAGAAGTGGCTTACAAAATATTTGAGAGATCGATTCTTCAGTATTACTCATCAGTGTGGGATCTTTACTAAATTGAGTAAAGAGTGGAGAGAGAGAGAGAGAGAGAGAGAGAGAGAGAGAGAGAGAGAGAGAGAGAGAAGATCCAACAAAGAGCGACGCATTTAGTTACAGGATCTTTCAAGACTTCAACAAATTACAGAGCCAGACGCTACAAGACAGGCATTTTGAATCACGAAGAGGTTTACTATTGAAATTGCGAGAGAATACGAAATAACCACAAAGAGAAAATCAGAGAGATTAAAACTCAAACGTAAGTCAATCTTCTCACACGTCATTCGCGGATGTAACTTGACGTGGGGGAGAAGCGATAAAGTTACCAGTATTCTAAGACATACTCCATAGTGTTACTTGTGGACATAGATACAGATTTGTCAAGGGACCCTGCATGATACTTGACTTCATAACCATGTAAGATAAGGTTTTGTGTGAGTATTTACACTACTGGCCATTAAAATTGCTACACCAAGAAGAAATGCAGATGATAAACGGGTATTCATTGGACAAATATATTATACTAGAACCTCTGGCGTGCCACAGGGGAGTGTTATGGGACCATTGCTTTTCACAATATATACAAATGACCTAGTAGATATTGTCCGAAGTTCCATGCGGCTTTTCGCGGATGATGCTGTAGTATACAGAGAAATTGCAGCATTAGAAAATTGTAGCGAAATGCAGGAAGATCTGCAGCGGATAGGCACTTGGTGCAGGGAGTGGCAACTGTCCCTTAACATAGACAAATGTAATGTATTGCGAATACATAGAAAGAAGAATCCTTTATTGTATGATTATATGATAGCGGAACAAACACTGGTAGCAGTTACTTCTGTAAAATATCTGGGAGTATGCGTGCGGAACGATTTGAAGTGGAATGATCATATAAAATTAATTGTTGGTAAGGCGGGTACCAGATGGAGATTCATTGGGAGAGTCCTTAGAAAATGTAGTCCATCAACAAAGGAGGTGGCTTACAAAACGCTCGTTCGACCTATACTTGAGTATTGCTCATCAGTGTGGGATCCGTACCAGATCGGTTTGACGGAGGAGATACAGAAGATCCAAAGAAGAGCGGCGCGTTTCGTCACAGGGTTATTTGGTAACCGTGATAGCGTTACGGAGATGTTTAATAAACTCAAGTGGCAGACTCTGCAAGAGAGGCGCTCTGCATCGCGGTGTAGCTTGCTCGCACAGGTTTCGAGAGGGTGCGTTTCTGGATGAGGTATCGAATATATTGCTTCCCCCTACTTATACCTCCCGAGGAGATCACGAATGTAAAATTAGAGAGATTAGAGCGCGCACGGAGGCTTTCAGACAGTCGTTCTTCCCACGAATCATACGCGACTGGAACAGGAAAGGGAGGTAATGACAGTGGCACGTAAAGTGCCCTCCGCCACACACCGTTGGGTGGATTGCGGAGTATAAATGTAGATGTAGATGTAGATGACATGTGATTACATTTTCACGCAATTTGGGTGCATAGGTCCTGAGAAATCAGTACCCAGAACAACCACCTCTGGCCGTAAAACGGCCTTGATACGCCTGGGCATTGAGTCAAACAGAGCTTGGATGGCGTGTACAGGTACAGCTGCCCATGCAGCTTCCACACGATACCACAGTTCATCAAGAGAAGTGACTGGCGTATTGTGACGAGCCAGTTGCTCGGCCACCATTGACCAGACGTTTTCAATTGGTGAGAAATCTGGAGAATGTGCTGGCCAGGGAAGCAGTCGAACTTTTTCTGTATCCAGAAAGGCCGTACAAGACCTGCAACATGCGGTCGTGCATTGTCCTGCTGAAATGTAGGGTTTCGCAGGGATCGAATCAAGGGTAGAGTCACGGGTCGTAACACATATGAAATGTAACATCCACTGTTGAAAGTGCCGTCAGTGCGAACAAGAGGTGACCGAGACGAGTAACCAATTGCACCCCCATACCATCATGCCGGTTGATACGCTACTATCGCGATGAAGAATTCACGCTTCCAATGGGCGTTCACCGCCATGTCGCCAAACACGGATGCGACCATCATGATGCTGTAAACAGAACCTGGATTCATCCGAAAAACTGACGTTTTGGCGTTTGTGCTCCCAGGTTCGTCGTTGAGTACACCATCGCAGGCGCTCCTGTCTATGATGCAGCGCCAATGGTAACCGCAGCCATGGTCTCCGAGCTGATAGTCCATGCTGCTGCAAACGTCGTCGAACTGTTCGTGCAGATGGTTGTTGTCTTGCAAACGTCCCCATCTGTTGACTCAGGGATTGAGACGTGACTGCACGATCCGTTACAGCCATGCGGATAAGATGCCTGACATCTCGACTGCTAGTGATAAGAGGCCGTTGGGATCCAGCAGGGCGTTCCGTATTACTCTCCTGAACCTACCTATTCCATATTCTGCTAACAGTCATTGGATCTCGACCAACGCGAGCAGCAATGTCGCGATACGATAAATCGCAATCGCGATAGGCTACAATCCGACCTTTATCAAAGTCGGAAACGTGATGGTACGCATTTCTCCTCCTTACACGAGGCATCACAACAACGTTTCACCAGGCAACGCCGGTCAACTGCTTTTTGTGTATGAGAAATCGGTTGGAAACTTTCCTCATGTCAGCACGTTGTAGGTGTCGCTACTGGTGCCAACCTAGTGTGAATGCTCTGAAAAGCTAATCATTTGCATATCACAGCATGTTCTTCCTGTCGGTTAAATTTCGCGTCTGTAGCACGTCATCTTCGTGGTGTAGGAATTTTAATGGCCAATAGTGTGATATTAAACTTTGTTTTGGGAGCGTTAACGCTACCGAACAACAGCTTGTTTTACTGCATTTCGCTTTCTTGTGTAATGCGCGACATTTACCAGAAGGACATTGCGTAAGGGCATCGCAGGTCCGTGTCCTTGTTACAAGAGAGCTCTCGGGACGGCGCATGATGGGCGCGCAGAGGCTCTTCGGCGGAGTCGGCACGAGCTGGCGGGTGACGAATGGGACGCTGGCGGGAAAGGTCGAGAGGTGAAAGTCCCGGCCCGAGGTCGGGGCGCACGACCGCTTCCGGCCTCCCACCGCGCTCGGGACGCAAACCCTGTCATCGCTTCCCTCGTGGGCGGTCTGCCGGCGGGTGCGCGATAGCTGCCGGCGGTGGAAGCGCCGTGGGACCGCGCCACGACACACGTGACCGCACTTGTAGCTGTAGGGGAGCTGTGTATCTCGTGAAACGTACGACTTTATTTCCTGAGAATCTGCAAGTTTCAAAGAGCCGTGCAGTGAAGATGATATCTTTCTAGTCTTGTCAAATGATTCCCTGAATCAGTAATCACTTCAACTTTGTATAAAATAAAATAAAAATAAAAAAAATATTTGGGGGATCTGTTCCCCATCTCCGATTCATTATTGTACAAAACGTTTTATTCTAACCGCAAACGGCTCATACTGAACCTTTCGCAAGAAGTCTTCTGCGACGGTGAAGTGTTACAGACGAAGTTTCAAACCGCACGAACAACAATTTTCACTCTCCGCTTCCGACATGGAATGAGTGGAGATACTGAAAACATCTCATATTCATCACATTATGTGCGAGTGTCTTCCGAATCGCAAGCTCTCGGCAGGAAGACGTAATACATTATGGTAGACATTAAGTTCAGCGCCTCCTTGGTTCTCTTCTACATCTACTTTTATATTCAGCAAGCCACCTTTTGGTGCTTAGCTACCTTGTGTACAAATATCACTTCCCACGGCCGGCCGAAGTGGCCGTGCGGTTAAAGGCGCTGCAGTCTGGAACCGCAAGACCGCTACGGTCGCAGGTTCGAATTCTGCCTCGGGCATGGATGTTTGTGATGTCCTTAGGTTAGTTAGGTTTAACTAGTTCTAAGTTCTAGGGGACTATTGACCTCAGCAGTTGAGTCCCATAGTGCTCAGAGCCATTTGAACCAGCCATAACTTCTCACCCCTCTGTTTGAGTCGCGAATGCTGAGCAGGAGAAATTTATGTTTACGTGTGAACGTCGTTCTCTCTCTCTCTCTCTCTCTCTCTCATGGATCTTTCGCGAGGCGTAAGTAGGAGGAAATAAAAACCTGGAACATACGCTCTCGGAGTTTTTACAGTTCACCTTAAGGGTGTGTGCTATGCTAGTCGGATGGTCATCTCCGTGACGCTTTCGTGCTTGCTAAACGAACCTGTGAGGAGTCGCGTTGCTCTTCTTCTGATATTTTGTATATCATCCATCAATCCTTTCTGGCACACGTACCAGCCTGACGAGCAATATTCAAGTATCGAGTGAGCAAAGCTTTGTAAACTACACCCTTCGTGGATAGACGGCACTTCCTCAGGATTTTCTTAATGAGTATGGCTTTTCTACGATTAGTTGTATGAGCTCATTCCACTTTAAATCTCTCCGTATGCCTACCTCTACATACTTTGGTACGCCTGCACATAGTGATACACTCTGCAACAACGCCACGGCGCGTATTACGATTCGAAGCTTGAGAGATGCTCCATCCACTGACGTGTGCGCTGTTCTATATGTCTTGTATTTGTCGCATAGACGTTTTCTGTAATCTCAGAAGTAATTGTGAACAATCCTGCAGACAAGGAGGTCATAAACAACCGGAGAAGCTTGTAAGGGTATTGCAGGATAGATTCTACTCAGAAATAACTGTTAAGAAAAAAATTCGGTAGGTTGCGCAGTTTCAGATTTAATTAGCATTGAGAGTCAAACAGGTCGCTCCGCGCGCAAATTCAAGTACTCACACACGCTAAAATGAGGTAATGCACAGACATCTATGGCTTCGTGAGGTACCACTTGTTCAGATGCTCATTACCAGTTAAAATGTGCCTCTTTTGGAAGTGATAAATTTAAGCTAGGTGAGCAACAGCGATTTTTGTTCGGTCTGAGGAAACGGTGCAACGTATCGATTTTTTCCTTAGGAATTATTCCCCACCACAGCCTACCCTGCAACACCCTTACAAGCGTTTCAAACTGTTTCTGACCATCCTGTATAGTAATAATGCTACAACAATCACTTGGAGTACGTATGAAGTTACTTACCTTTAAGTGTTTCAGAAGCGTGAAGAAGTGCTCCATCGTTAATGATAATCCAACCGAATCCTTTCCATTAATTACCAGCAATAATTTAAAAGTACGAATTACGAATCCTGCCACATTAGCTCGTAATAAAATCGATGATTGATGTTATTAACGTAGAATATGGAGACTTTATTGTTTTAGAAAAACAAAAAAGTTGTTTGATCTGCTATTTACATTCACTGCATGTGGAACCGTTACGCTGACGTAAATCAAGCACGGAAATTGCTGTCTAATGTTCAAGATACACAGGCTAATTTCCTGATGAGGCTACAGATGATGAAGAAGGGTAAATATGCAATCTGAGGTAGGCGATGTTAGATGGGGAACGATGGAGTCGAAAATTATAAGCGAAAATCGTTCTGGTAACTCTCATGGACCTCTCATGCTGCGATCTCTATGGTATCCATATTTTGGGAGGAGGTAGTATGGACCAAAGTAAGAAGAGCACATGAGCTCTAAACCGCATACCGTAAGAATTATGAGAACTTGTTGACCTTTACTACTGTGAAAACACGTCTCTTCTACTGAACAAGTGCTCATAGCTGTTGAGGTATGCGTTTTAGAACCCATGTTCACTAAACTATTTGCTCATGTTTTGGTCCATACTATCCCCTCCCAAAAAATGCCAAGCAAACAACTTGAAGTAGAAGAGGTCGACTTTCAAAAGTATCGGAACGATTTTTGCTTATTTCGTTCGACTCGGCCATTTCCGGACGAGGGTCCCTTACATATACTGTACTCCATCGTCCTTGAAAGGTTTGAACATCATCACGGAATCGCTCTGGACATATTAATAAACTTTGGCCTCCATGGGCACTAAGAAGGCCCCAGTGGCAGTGGCGAGTACTGCCCACGTCTAACGTGCAAACATTCCACAGATACTTAATATCTCACTGGAGGGCGATATGGCGCGAAATGTCATACGCCGATAATACCAGGAACAACTACATGTGCGAAGAGAAAGCGGCGGGTAACACTTGGGCAGCCATCATTAGAAGTTTGCGCCGGCGGCTGGCGGCCGCGCCATAAACTCGCGCACGTTTGGCGCCCGATAAGGGAACAGTGAAAGCTCCGCGGTACGTGCGAGCCGGGGCAACGTGCGGGTAACCGCACATCTTCCGTCTCCCAAAACTGCAGTTGCCGACCGCAACCATTATACCGATCCCAGTCTTATACCAAATCAGATGTTCGCCGATTTTCACTGTCAGATGTGGATGAGCCGTACCTGCAGTTGCGCTCTACCAAAACTACAGTTCCGTAGTTTCGGTACGGTACATAAATGACGTAGTTTACCGGTGTTCCCGGTAACATTGGTAGGGAGAGAAACGTCAGTGAATGTGTGAGAGAGGAACTAGTAGCCGACGACTTTCTTTTTTTTTCTTTTTTTTTTTCACGTAATTAGAACCGAACAACGTTCAATAGTAGTCCATTGTGTATTTTACATCCTTAAAAACTATAAACTGTACTGTATAAGTAATAAAAATTACCTGCTCGCGTATCTATTGCGCTTTTATGTGCCCAAAGCAGTTCCCTTTGATGCAATTACAGTTTACATGAACAAACACAAAAAATTCTATATAATCGTTGTTGTTGTTTTGTATTCAGTAGAGCGTTCTTCTTCACGATCAGAGGGAAAATTTTTCTTTTATTAGTGTTGAGTGCGAAAGTTGTTTAACAATAACAGAGACTTTTTTCCATAAGCTCGTCAAAGTAATGAAGTGATTGGTATGTTTTTTTGAAAGATTTCGTCATGCCTTCAGCTGTTATTCTGTTTATCTCACGTACGATCGTAAAGTTTCGGTCTTAGGCCATTTTCTAATATTTTATGGATTATATTTTTGGAGTAAGTTATGCCATGTATGTCGTTGCTCCTATGATTCCGTGTCATCCTCTTAAAATATATCCGAGCATGACACTGAGTCACTGGAGCAACGACATACACGGCAGAACTTACTATTAAAATTCATCCATAAAATATTTGAAAATGGCTTAAGGCTGAAATTGTACAATCGTACATGAAATAAAGAGAATGGCAGCTGAAGTCATTACGAAATCTTTCGAAAAATTCTTTGCAGCTGCAGACCCTATTGCCTTGAAAATAATGTTTCTGTTTAGCGTTTGTTTTAATTTTACCTTTTTTTTAGGAAATTACGTTTTCTAAGCTGTATGATAAATCTGTATTTTTCTTATTTTTGCTTCAACATCCCCCTATCTCACGTTAAAAACCAACAATTTTCGAATAAAACCTGAATTAAACATTGATAATTTCAATTTCGCTATAAATACTGTTTATTTCATAGTAATAGACAGGAAGACTACTATGTACGCAGCCCTTTATTGACCCTCACTGTTTCTACATGGTTCACGCTTCCAGTTTCTAGGGGAATACACTGTAGTAAGCATGTGCGGACAAAACGATCAAAATGAGATGACCCCCATAGGTATTCGACACGCCTAACGTAAAGGTAATGCAGCTATGATTTTAACTGACCAAAGCTACTAGTGAAACGGCCGTAGTCTACGCTCATTTACCATAGTCTACTGTAGTCAACGCCGGCCGCGGTGGTCTCGCGGTTAAGGCGCTCAGTCCGGAACCGCGCGACTGCTACGGTCGCAGGTTCGAATCCTGCCTCGGGCATGGATGTGTGTGATGTCCTTAGGTTAGTTAGGTTTAAGTAGTTCTAAGTTCTAGGGGTCTGATGACCACAGAAGTTAAGTCCCATAGTGCTCAGAGCCATTTGTACTGTAGTCTACGACAGTTTCACTACTCTAGCTGTACCATATAGGTGATTTCGTTGTGTCCTATAGACATTGTTTTCACTGCTCAAGGACGTCCCATGTATGAAAGATGAGTTAAGAAACCGGATACTAGCTTCTTTCTGTCTCACGAGTAACAAATTGAATTAATTTCCCCAGTGTGTGAAGGTGCACAATTAAACCATCGTGTTCCTTACCAGTAGTTCAGAACCCAAAATGCAAAATTTCTAATAGCCGAATGGATTGAAAAATCATCCTAGTTCAACAAATACGGTTCCACAAGCCCAAAGCAATAGTTTAGCCATCAAACTTTATTAGCTTTCACTTCTGTTCACGTTAGCCATACTTGATTTTCCCAGTACAGCATGGTTTTCAGAATAAGTAATCTTGTGAATTTTTCCAGATAGATTTCGTCTGCTGATTCACGAGGAGATTCGTGTTGATGCTATTTATTCAGCTCGTTTCTGTCTGACTTAGTTTACAATGGTCGCACAAATAGCAACGACCTAGCTACAACAGCGCAAAACTAATACATTTTTTAAATTATAGTACCTATTAAAATTGCAGTAAGAGTTTGATTCTGTGTTCTACAGTGAAAATTTTTAGTCGTAACATCAAGTATTTGTTGTTAATGTTTTGTTAATTTCATGTGAACAACACGTGTCCGATGATCGGTTTATGTAATTACTTTGTGTTCTTATCACTTAAACTGCAATTATGTCATAAACGTGTGATTGCTTTGGTCATCACGATAGTGAAGAAAAAAAGGTCGTTGACACAGTACTAGTTGTTTAACTGGAAACAACAAACATCTTTTAAATTCTATTGAAATAACTATTTTTGCCCAAAATGAGAAGCGTAGAAGTGGGTTGTTTTCGCTACAAATTATGACACACCCCGTGTAGAGATTTTGCACTAGGGGCACCTCTTCAGCGCTAGTGACGCTTCGGCCTTGAGCCGGCCCTGGGTAGGAGCTTCTGGTACGGCAAGCGGCGGCAGTCCAGAAGGCATCGAGCTACAGTATGGACTTCCTGCTCTCCATATCGTACAATATAGCTAGAATTAGAATACTGTCTTGTGAAGATGGTAATTTCGCCCATCGTAATATCTCTCTCATACCGGGCCCGTGTACCGGTTTCACTGTCAAAACTTCGCACAGACGAGAACGTACTCCCACGCATCTTATCAGCGGGCCCACTTTGCATAGGGTGACTGACCTCTTTCTGGACCTTGGATATCTAATCGCACCTGTTGTATCGAGTTCCGTTTGAATCTGTTAAAGATACTGTTTCACGTCTAACACAATGTAATGGAATTCAATATTTCATTACGCGAAATGAACAATAGTCACACCGGAAAGGGAGTGGCATCCAAACCCCAATGACGCTGGTGTATTTCCAATTGCACTCGGCAGCTCGTATGAGATGCAAACCTCAGAATTAAGTTCGCTGCAGTATCGTGTAAAATGAACGCCTGTGATAGTGAAATCTGGTTTCTTATCAGCACAACAATTGTCGAAGAAAGGCGTCGAAGACGAGCAGAAGTGCTTTATCACTTGCTGGAAATTACTTTCTTAAGCAGCAAATACACAACATGCATTACATTGTTAATAAGTTGGTGTACTACTAGTTGGTGTTATCAATAGTGTGATTAATGTTTCCAGAAGCAGACACTGTGGAAAGCGTGCTTGGGAAATTATACTAACCTACAGCAAACGCTGTTTATGTGTAGTAAACAAGTCCCACGTCCAGTGAATTCAGCACGTACACTACGAATAGTTTCAGGACCTGGACATTCATAGCAGGGCCCGCAGTGGAGAAAGCAACACAGCTGTATGCAAGAAATCAAGAACTAGGCAATAAAAACACTCGAAAAAGTCATTTGGTCAGGCGACCTTTGTTTCTAGCTCTAGGGCAATAGTGGTAGACTAAGAACGTAACGTACGTACATGTGAGAGGTAGGATAGATTTTCCCTAGTTTTCATTAACTACTTTAAGCGAACTCTCTTGTGGTCACTTCGACAAAGCTATGAAACGCTTCCCGTCATATATGTCCCTTCGAGCAAGTGCTCCATTTATCATAAACTCTGAGTCAATGACGTGACAAATGTGTTGTGCTTCCTTGCTCCCCGTTATCTAAGTCTGCTGACTTAATCGTGCAGGTTTCCATAGGGTTAATGTCGATAGGTTAAGCGAAACAAGAGGTAGCCAAAAAAGTCTTTTCGAACTACAGAAGCTTTTGATGACCGAATGGCACACCAAGAAGAAATGCAGATGATAAACGGGTATTCATTGGACAAATATATTATACTAAAACTGACATGTGATTACATTTTCACGCAATTTGGGTGCATAGATCCTGAAAAATCAGTACCCAGAACAACCACCTCTGGGCGTAATAACGGCCTTGATGCGCCAGGGCATTGAGTCAAACAGAGCTTGGATGACGTGTACAGGTACAGCTGCCCATGCAGCTTCCACACGATACCACAGTTCATCAAGATTAGTAACTGGCGTATAGTGACGAGTCAGTTGCTCGGCCACCATTGACCAGACCTTTTCAGTTGGTCAGAGATGTGGAGAATGTGCTGGCCAGGGCAGCAGTCGCACATTTTCAGTATCCAGAAACGCCCGTACAGGACCTGCAATATGCGGTCGTGCATTATCCTGCTGAAATGTAGGGGTTTGCAGGGATCGAATGAACGGTAGAGCCACCGGTCGTAACACATCTGAAATGTAACGTCCACTGTTCAAAGTGCCGTCAATATGAACAAGAGGTGATCGAGACGTGTAACCAATTCAACCCCATACCATCACGCCGGATGATACGCCAGTATGGCGATGACGAATACACGCTTCCAATATGCGTTCACCGCGATGTCACCAAACACGGATGCGACCATCATGATGCTGTAAACAGAACCTGGATTCATCCAAAAAAAATGAAGTTTTGCCATTCGTGCACCCACGTTCGTCGTTGAGTACACCATCGTAGGCGCTCCTGTCTGTGATGCAGCGTCAAGGGTAACCGCAGCCATGGTCTCCGAGCTGATAGTCCATGCTGCTGCAAACGTCGTCGAACTGTTCGTGCAGATGGTTGTTGTCTTGCAAACGTCCCCATATGTTGACTCAGGGATCGAGACGTGGCTGCACGATCCGCTACAGCCATGCGGATAAGATGCCTGTCATCTCGACTGCTAGTGATAAGAGGCCGTTGGGATCCAGCAGGGCGTTCCGTATTACCCTCCTGAGCCCACCGATTCCATATTCTGCTAACAGTCATTGGATCTCGACCAACGGGAGCAGCAATGTCGCGATACGATAAACCGCAATCGCGACAGCCTACAATCCGACTTTTATCGACATCGGAAACGTGATGGTAGGCATTTCTTCTCCTTACACGAGGCATCACAACAACGTTCCACCGGGCAAAGCCGGTCAACTGGTGTTTGTGTATGAGAAATCGGTTGGAAACTTTCCTCATGTCAGTACGTTATAGGTGTCGCCAGCGGCGCCAGCCTAGTGTGAATTCTATGAAATTCTAATCATTTACATATCACAGCATGTTCTTCCTGTCGGTTAAATTTCGCGTCTGTAGCACGTCATCTTCGTGGTGCAGCAATTTTGATGGCCAGTAGTGTATATATGGATATACAGGGTGGTCAGTTTGAAAATTTTGGAAAAGTGTTGCAGGGTAGATTGTGCTGAGAAATAATTATTGCGAAAAAACTTCGATACGTTGGGATTGAAGTTAGCCAATCAGGCAGTTGAGCTCGCAAATGCAAGCGGCCCGCCAAAGATGGTGCTGCCAAACGTGTCCTTCGTTTGGTTTCCTAAAACCGAACAAAACTTGTACATGGGATGGTGGTAAGGATCGAAACGGTGTCAAAGGCTGAACAGTCTCGCTAGCTATCATGTACGCTTTGAGAACAACTGACACTAATTGCATTTTTCAGGGCACTTGAATTTGCACGCTCAACGGCCTGATTGGCTCATTAACTAGGAAAGGGTGCAATGTATCAAACTTTCTTCTTATATATGTGCCCATTCGATAGAGTGGTCCCAAATTAGTCTAGTGAGCTTTTGCTTTGATCAGTATGTATTAGCAATGACACCAAAACACGAAGAAATTAACAGTCCTCCAGCAACGACGTACCAGCGCTGCTACAGGGCGGTGGCAATGTGAGTATTTATTGATCCTGTTTTAGTGCCCCTGTCGGGTCAAATGGCTCTAAGCACTATGGGGCTTAACATCTGAGGTCATCTGTCCCCTAGACTTAGAGCTGCTTGAACCTGACTAACCTAAGGACATCACACACACCCATGCCCGAGGCAGGATTCGAACCTGCGACAGTGGCAGCCGCGTGGTTCCGGACTGAAGCGCCTAGAACCGCTCGGCCACTGGCTCCGTCAACAAACTCAAAATTCTATAGTGATGGTATCAACTGCGTTAGTCGCTAGGGTTACTATGATGAGAAATAAATACGTAGACATGAAAAATAAAGATGTAGACCGTAAACAATGTTGATTTTATTTACAAAGGTTGAACACTTTTCACATACATAAATTTCAGGCATTACTTTTTAGCACACCCTCATACATGATAAACGTTATTTGAATAACAGCTGCTAAAAAATGCCTAACAAGTTATATTGGCGAAACTTGTAGCGCGCTTAATCTTGATTTTAATGCATCCGTCTGACGATAACCTCACGTTGATTTTCGCGCACCACAGCTGTTCACTCGGTGGCACAAACTCTGCCGGCCGCTGTGACCGGGCGTTTCTAGGCGCTTCAGTCCGGAACCACGCGGCTGCAACTGTCGAAGGTTCGAATCCTGCCTCGGTCATGGGTCTGTGTGATGTCCTTAGTTAGGTTTAAGTAGTTCTAAGTCTAGGGGACTGATGATTGGTTCAAATGTCTCTGAGCACTATGGGACTTAACTTCTGAGGTCATCAGTGCCCTAGAACTTAGAGCAACTTAAACCTAACTAACCTAAAGGACGTCACACACATCCATGCCCGAAGCAGGATTCGAACCTGTGACGGTAGCGGTCGCGCGGTTCCAGACTGTAGCGCCTAGAACCGCTCGGCCACCCTGACCGGCGGGACTGATGACTTCGGGTGTTAAGTCCCATAGTGCTTAGAGTCAGCTCAAACTCGGAAATCTCCACACACTACCGTCTCCCGTGAAATCTCGCTTCCAACTACCAGGCATAGCTCACGCGCGCTATTCCACTACAAATAATGGAACATTATCGATGGCCAAAGACGCAGCGGTGCGGCCGTATAAAACACGCATACCAAGTGAGTGTGTGTGTGTGTGTGTGTGTGTGTGTGTGCGTTTTCTGCTTCGCATTGGCGATGAGCGCGCCCCTGTCGGTGGCGCCGTGGCAACAGCCATGCCGCGCTGCGGTGAGTCACGCCGGCCGGCCAGCAGCGGGCGGTCACGCCGTCTGCTCCGCCCTGTTACAGTCACGCTAGCGCCGGCCGCGCTGCCGCTGTTTTGCTGGCTGCCCCGGCGCCACCGACGCCCGAGTCGTGAAGAGCCTCAGACTCCACGGCGTATCACTCATTTAGCAAGACACCACGTTGGAAGAGTTGCCGAAAAATAGTTTATTAATTGGTTAAATCACCATTGCGTTACTGTGAGATGGGGTTTTCGCTCCTTCAGATATATTGGGTGTAGGCTTCTTACTAATATACTACTGTTTATGAAGATGTAGGCAGCTGAAGGAATGGGGTTCGCAGCAAAGATGCGATTGGGATAGCGCCGATTATCTGTCCGCTCACGTGGTTACGCAGTGTTACCAGCTTTATTGTGAGATCTCCGACTGAAGGTAGCGTTGCCGAAAATATTCGTAAGACCCTAATAGAGATACTACGAAGTCAATGTTTCAGTGTGACAGTGTACTGTAGTAAGCCCCCACCCCCACAAAATATCTTATACAGTGCACTGTTTTCAGTTACTAAGGAACATAAACATTGTTGTACAGGAATAACCACAGGCAGTGATGGCTAACTGAAACATAGCACACAGGAAAATAGATATAAGTAAAATACATGTTCGATACATGGCGGAATCTCATCATAAAGATCGATATCAGACTCTCAATAAGGAATATGCGGCTCTCGGGCACTTACGCGCATTTTGCACGTATTTTTCATGCTGGCTGCCAATTTGTTGAGGAATCCTAGGAGATATTGTCTCACTTCTTTCTCAAGGTGCTTTTCAGTTCTTGCACTGTTCACTGGGTGTTCGTTGAAACAAAAAAAAACGTCTTCCAAGAGCTTCCCAGGCAGGATTTAGGGCCAGGAAGTACGTAGACTATCTCATACATTTAATATCTCCATTTTCAAGTGTGTCCAACACCTAAGCGATCAGCGATCCTGTTGGGCGACCATTGTTGTCCATAAACGGGAAGCCCGGACCTCCCGCACCCTTAAGCTGACGGACATGATCCCGAATAATCTCCCTGCAGTACCGCTGTGATGTGATGGTTCGAATGGTTCTAAGTACTATGGGAGTTAACATCTGAGGTCATCAGTCCCCTACACTTAGAACTACTTAAACCTAAGTAACCTAAGGACATTACACACATCCATGCCCGAGGCAGGATTCGAACCTGCGACCGCAGCAGCAGCGCGGTTCCGGATTGAAGCGCCTAGAACCGCTCGGCCACAGCGGCCGGCGCTGTGATGGTATCTCGCGGAAAGACATGCAGAAGTATTCGGCCACTGTTCTTAATGCTTACCCACATCATGGCAACTAGGCCCTACTGATGACCTTCAAGATCATTCTGTGATGTGTAGCGTGTTCCCTCCTCTCCACACTGACTGGTGAGACTAGACTTGCTTGCCCTGTGAAGCAGCATTCTTCGGAGAACATTACTCTGGACCATTGTTGTTGACCCCATCCAAGATGCACCTACACCAACAAACTCTTTCTAGACAAAGGCGTCGTTGGGGTGGGGTGAATTTAACACGCTCCCGAGCATATGAGCCAGCTTGATTTCATCGACGCGACATAGTTCTGGTAGATGTGCGTCTACCGGTAGCGGTTGCAATATCTGCTACGGCCTCGCCTAGGAGTGAGACATCTGTTCCTTTTCGTCACTAGGGCTCTGCATCGATCCTCTTGAGGTGCGGTAGTCCTTCTGCGACCACCGCATGCTTTTGCGTAGCATTTCCATCTTCTGTGGCCTTTTTTAATCGCGAGATGAAGCTTAAGGAGACACCCATTACTTCGGCCACAGTAATGATATTTTGACTGGCTTCGAACGATAAAACTGCTCATCCACGATCGTAAGAATTCAAACGTTTCGCACACATGTTGCCGTTCTACATGAAATATCACACTAGTCGGTCTCACAACCACCTTCTTCAAACGGGGTGCTGCGTGAACTATCGAATGCAGACAGTGTTCTTGCGCAGTTTTCGCTACAGTTAACACTTCCCGCCCTCTACAGTTGCTTTTACTATCATTGGTCGGGTGTTCCGCAGCAGTTGTCGGTAGCGATTTTCATTTGTCCCTTAGCACTAGTTAAGCAGTGCGTACGATAGCCTCTACCTTTTGTCCTATAGCCTCTACCGCTCATAATGGCTTCAGTTCGGCAATGAAGAGACGCCACAAGTTTATTCAGGCGTCCATATCCAGATGGGCCACTCATTGAATATTGTGGGGCTATTACCCGCTGTGTTTCACTCGACGTTCCAAATAGTCCTACGCGTTTTCGGAGGGGAACAGTTGGTCACGTTGAATGCTGAGCGCAAGTCATGGTGTAGGGAAAAAAAATACCCTCAAAATATGACACAATTACCTCCAGCCAGAATAACAGCCTGCAAACGGATAGAGGTAGTAAACGTGCCAATGGGCCTTCTGTGTAGTAGACACCGTGCACCATTTGGAACGAGGCAGAATCGCAACTCTTTGAACCAAATTACAAGCTGCCAGTCAGCATTAGGCTGTTTGGCCCATTGAAAACATATATATTTGTGTTATATTGTGCCGACTCCGACTGTTGATACGGTTACCTTCACATTGTTCGCACAGTAGCTGGTTCAGAAGGAGAAGCATTCACTGGCAACAGTAATACCTGTCGGATTTGAAACCGACTGTCATTGGTGAATGACACTTGTCTCCAGTCCCTGTCGGTTACAGAACTACGGTACTCTACCGTAGGCTATCATAAGTAAGCGTAGTTTTCCTCGTAGCTTTGCGCAGTTAAGGTCGTACCCACGTTACCTGTACGTTTGCTGTGTTGCACACCTATGGGGCGTTACCTCATAACAATCGCTTTTTTTACATATGAGATCAGTGTCTTAGTAGATTCCTCCAAAAACCGGCAGCAGTAAACCATGTAGAAACTGGGTGAGGTTATGTAAAGGGCCATGTAACCTAAGGAACATTTTTGTTCTACATAGTTATCCTCCTGTAAGTTACTTAACAATAAACAGTATTTGTAGCAAAATTGGACTTGTCAATGTTTCATCAAGGTTTTATTGGAAAATAGTTGATTTGTAACGTGAAACAGAGGGATTTTGTGGTATAAATAAATAAAACAAAACAGATTTATCATACAGCGCCAGAAAACGCAATTTCCTCAACAAAAAGGTAAATAAAAAACACAAAACAAAAACATACCAACGATCGCTATAATACTGCGTCAAGCTGATATGAAACGTGTTTTCGTAATTCACAAGCAACTTTCGCATTTACCAATAACAACGGGAAACTCTTGCCTTTGATCACGATGAAGAACGTTCTATTGAGTACAAAATAACAACATGTAAAATGTTCGTGCATCTTGCATCAAAAGTTTGGTCACATAAAACAGTAGAAATGCGATCAACAAATTTTTGTTACTTATTAAATTCTATTTATATTCTGTAAGGATACAAAACACGGAACAGACTAACACTGAAATATCTCAGGTTCTAATTACGTGCAAAACTACCACACAAACAAAAAACTAAGAAAAATCATCGGCTCCCAGGGTCTCTCTTAAACATTCGTTTACGTTTCTTTCCCCAAAAATGCTACCAATAAATAATACCGGTAATCTTACCATTTACTGCGTCATTAAAATAGTGTACCAAAATTACAGTAATGTAGTTCTGGTAGAGCACAAATCCAGTTACGTTGTGTTTACTACCGCTCTGGTTATATGGAAGCGAAGGGGACAAATGGTTCAAATGGCTCTGAGCACTGTGGGACTTAACATCTATGGTCATCAGTCCCCTAGAACTTAGAACTACTTAAACCTAACTAACCTAAGGACATCACACAACACCCAGTCATCACGAGGCAGAGAAAATCCCTGACCCCGCCGGGAATCGAAACCGGGAACCCGGGCGTGGGAAGCGAGAACGCTACCGCGAATGGGACAAAATGCCTTGTACACACGCAGGAGTCCCCGTTGATACAGTGACGAACCATGCATCTTCATCCATGGTTTGATGAGGGGCACTAGAAACACGACAGCTCCTATCGGCCATTCTTTTACATCTCGACGTCGACCCATGTCGCTCCAATGATTGCATGCAAACGACTGGCTTATGAGTACACTCGCAACTTCACTTCAAGTGTGCTCATTCAGCGGGAAAACTGTTTTATCCGATGAATTTACTATAAACACAATCACCGTCCATTTTAGTGGTCTCAGATGGCATTCCGCACATTCCTTATAGACTTGCATTACCGTACTATTCAACTAGAAATGTTACATAACACCTTATAAACTGTATTATAAGATGTTTTATATTATCACGTTTGTATAGCGGCTCTGTCAGTATGATCTGGATGGACCCTGTGCTCGTGGAATGTGTTTCGTTGGTAGAAGAGCCAACACCGTGTTACTAGGGGAGGCCGAAATGTACGCGTTTTAGCTCACGCAGGCTGGCGTGAGGAGGGAAGAACTATACTGACGTGAGGTCTGGAACATGACAAGAAATTAGAATTCAGAAAGCGGGCGTAATTAGTTTGATACTTAACTTTAATCCATTAATGATGAACGTCGCTGTTGACGGTATATGACTCACAATGTTACCTGTTCAGATCTAGTAATTATAGTAACTGTATATGGCGCCTTGCTAGGTCGTAGCAAATGACGTAGCTGAAGGCTATGCTAAACTGTCGTCTCTGCAATTGAGAGCGTCTGTAGACAGTGAACCATCGCTAGCAAAGTCGGCTGTAAAACTGGGACGAGTGCTAGGGAGTCTCTAGACTAGACCTGCCGTGTGGCGTCACTCAATCTGCAATCACTGATAGTGGCGACACGCGGGTCCGACGTATACTAACGGACCGCGGCCGATTTAGAGGCTACCACCTAGCAAGTGTGGTGTCTGGCGGTGACACCACAGAATGCACTAGTACCTGCACTGAGATGGAAAATAGAATAAACAACTGAATTTCAGGGCCGATATGCCCACCTCACCCGTTGACATTGATTGAAGAAGGTTCTTAATTGCAAATGCATTCTGGAATTCGTAAGAAAAAAGCAACGTGCGTTTGTTAGAAAGGTCTGCTGTTATAGCAGACGGGCGTGCACTAAACGACGTCGTCAACTGCGAGAAGTGGGCAGTAATTCTGCCTGTCGGTGACGGCGAGGTCCTTTCATCGTTACCCGAAAAATTTTCGCTCCTCACAAATAAGGAAAATACTGTTCACTAGCGAGCTAGGTTACAAAACACTATTCTAAGAATATCTCTTGCCGAGCTATGACTGGAACGAATTCCTGTATGGTTATAAACGGGGCACGCGTGAACAGGAACCTATAATGGCGCATATGCTGGTCGCGGAGATCGTATCGCACGTAGGCCCCTGCCTGCGAGGCGGTGTACTGCTCGTCTGGACGGCGGTCTACGGAGAGCGAAAACGTTCTCGCTTTCCGGCTGAGTAACTGCTCTGCCTTTGGACCCTAGAAGGGTGGGAGGGAGGGAGGGAGGGAGCAGAACTGATGGGGCAAACCTGTCGGGGCGAGCTCGTGGATGGCCGGCCGCTGTCCGCCACCACAGCGGACGTTAATTACTGGCCAGACCCGCCGTACCTCAGCAGCGGTACACAGATGACGTGGCCGCGAGCTAGGCACACGAGCTTTAGGCGGGTATTTATTCATGTCACTCCATATTGCTTCAGAGAGTATTACCTAATGGCACTGGCAGGTAATTTCCATGATAGGTGCTGTTTCTTACGATAGTGGAGATTGTAAAGGCCGATTAGTTTGTAACAGCCTCGTTAACTTCGCTGGCAAAGACTAATAGAATGTAGGCTGATATCGCGCAGTGCATATTTGCAACAAATTGAACTGAATATATGTTAGCTAATGCCATATAAAGTTGTCTCGCAGTGGTTGACATTGATTACAATACCACGCAAGCCGCCGCCCCCCCCCCCCCCCCCCCAACGTCTCCTGCCGGCCGGAGTAGCCGTGCGGTTCTAGGCGCTGCAGTCTGGAGCCGAGCGACCGCTACGGTCGCAGGCTTGAATCCTGCCTCGGGCATGGATGTGTGTGATGTCCTTAGGTTAGTTAGGTTTAATTAGTTCTAAGTTCTAGGCGACTGATGACCTCAGAAGTTAAGTCGCATAGTCCTCAGAGCCATTTGAACCCAACGTCTCCCTCCACAGCACTGGCTACTGAAATTACCTTACATGTGACACCAGACATCATGCGTGATACTGATAGTTCCTAATTTTGTTGTTATAGTCATGCTGACGGATGGCATTCCTGACAGCTATATTCAAGCGGGGAATGGCTGGAATACATTTTTGGCCGACTAGGCGCTTGGTGTAGATCGGTAGATGATTATTGCCGTATACTCCATTCGTCACGACTGTTAGCGTTTCCACTGCTGTTGTAGTTGCGGACTTTCTTTCCTTCTCTATACATCGTCGGCCTCCAGTTGCCCGTCTGAGTGTAGTGACATATACAAGTTGGAAAAAATCAAACGTCTTAACAACAGCGAATAACGATTGAGGACGGTAGCGCTCAGTCTGAAACGTCCCCTTAGAAAAATTTATGATTGACTGTGCTTGTAAACCTCTTACATTATTTGCTTTTCAAACAGCTGAGCAAAACTGAACGTACTCAGACATTATTCTCTTTACTTATTCTGATCATCACTAAACTGACACACAATATTTTTAGCGCAGTCTGACTTTCAAAAATCAATACAAAAGAATGGCCCTGACTAACAACAACCTGTACCTTTCATGAACACTTATCTCACAAAAATCTTCGTTACTCAAACTACTGCAATACAGCGTGCACCAATACTGCCAGCTGAATAAAAGATTCTAACTACTGAAGTCACTAACTACTGATAGGCATAGTTACCAAATGAAAGATTTTGATAAAGAACAAACAATGTATTTACCTTAATAGTGTTCAAAAGTCATTATATATATATAATCAGTTCATGACATCCAGTCTTACAAATTTACTGTCTCTGATGGACACACTTCCAGATCATCCGCTCTCAAAACTCCGCCATATCTCTCCTCACATCCACCACTGCTGGCAGCTCACCTCCAACTGCGCAACGCTACGCGCTGTTCACATCCAGCTGCCCAACACTACAATAGCGACTATTCCAACAATGCCACCCAGCCACCGACTGCACACACCACAGCCAGTGGTTTCCATGCAGAGCGCTATATGGCGTTACCAATATAAAAACCTAAACAGCCTACTTACAAGTCTTGGCTCTGTCCTACTGGAGGCACTGTAGTGTATTCGGTGATACGACCTCTGAACGACTTCACTCTGTCAACTGGTGAAGCCGATTTGATCCCAAGGCGTTGGGAGGGGGAAGGGGAGGGGGACAGCGAGGTATGAACGCATAACCCAGTCCTATGTCTGCCTTGGCATTCGTTACATGCGCAGCGCTAGCGTAGCAATGATTTGTTATGTAGTACGAAACATCAACTGAGCGGCAGACTGTCGCTGGTGTGATACCTGATCTACCACAGAATCTTGAAATCCTGGAAGCGAAAATCTCTGATCTCGTTCCGCACACCAGATTCACATTTGCAAAATCAGCTTCACGAATGTGTCATGTGCCTGGGTCATCCTTCCCTCACCCGATTCGAAGTGAACCAGAATTCGCCCGCATCTAACTGTTCTCTCGACAGGACATAAATACCACGGGCAAATTCTGTTTCGACCGGAACAGGCCCAGTGAGTCCATAATGCTTAGCATCA
Organism: Schistocerca americana; assembly: GCF_021461395.2. Lineage (NCBI taxonomy): Eukaryota > Metazoa > Arthropoda > Insecta > Orthoptera > Acrididae > Schistocerca > Schistocerca americana. Next base: position 942,364,372 of record NC_060119.1, read on the forward strand.
GATGTAATACTTAAGAACTGTAATTGTAATTAGCGTGCTGTCTTCAATAAAGCAGGTGGGAGCATGTAGAGAAATAATGAGTTGGGGACTCCTGTATAAAGCACTTTTAATAACTTACTAGAATGTGCAAATTTTGATAGTCTGTTTGTTCTCTCTGAAAGAGTGAGTCTTTTAGCCACTGAAAGAATGAATTCTGTTCACATCGTTAAAGTACCTTAAACGTATGCTGCAGAGTTCCTTAATACGACAGTTCACATATTTTGACATTTGTGACATCGGCATTGTGGAAAAAAATTAAATTCTCTCTCTCTTTCTGTTTCAGGTGAGTCAGGGCGTTGATGTCGGACTGTTACTTCACATACATGTGGCGGTAAGGAAGAGCCCACACTACATCCCATATGCACTTCGTATAATTTAGATTATGGGAAACGTGCATTTAATCAGTAACGACTTAGCTTACAATTTAACTTTAACTGATACTGACTACACCTGTGACTCTGAAATTGAACTAAGTGATACATACGCCGAATGTAGAAATGTTCCTAAATGTAGAAATGTTCGTTTTAAAGCTGGAATATTCTTTGGGCTGTAGGTAAGAACTATATTACTCGTGCATGACTCTAGTGCAGCAGAGAAACAGATACCTGTTGAATGTACAGCACTGAGCTTGTCCAGCACCGCGCTGTCGTTATGGGTTGTGACTAGTCATTTAGAGGCCATTGGACGTCACAGGACATAACGTTTTTTTTCTTTTTTTTAAATGTCGCTGTCGCAAGCCAGTAACGCATCGATAGACACAAAGGCACTCTTTTCCTATTATGGTACCAGAAATAAATTATTATCACTGGCAAAGCAAAAGTGTCTCAAATAAAACTTTATAATTTCAATGGATTGTAGCATCAGAACTATTTAAGAAATGCGATCGTTTTCTGATTTGCGTTCTTCACCAACAAAAAGCTTCTTTTTAGATTATTTCGATACATGCTTTTCTGTTGACTCGTTCAACATCTAATTTTCGTATCAGTTCAAATCAAAATTCAGCGCAACATGTGTGCGACAAGTGTTGTGATGGTATAAGTGATTCACGTCCTCAAATTATGGATTTCGTTCACAGAAATTCGGTAAACCTCATGTATGACAAACACCTTTGGAGAAAGTGCATGATTTCGGACGCCATTGTTACTGAGGGGTCGGGGGTCACCTCTGCTACACCAACGCTCTGGAAACTCCAGGCTCAGGACGTCTCGCACAATCTCGGTTCAATGTTGTGGCGCATCATCTTGATGACAGACGTCAGTTTACTATTAACTAAACATAGCAAAGCGGCAGCATGTCAACCTAACCGATAAATTAATGTTGTTCTCCAAAAAATGTACGAGGAAGTGAAGAAAGATTGATTAACGTCCCGCAGACGTTTCAAGGAATCGACTGATGGGAGCAGGCGTCAGGCAGTCGCAGTTCTTACGCGGTCGCTACGTGCTCATTGTGTTGCCTGATTTTCTAGGCACATCAAAGCCTTGTCAGGCAGAGAACGGTCAGTCCAGTGGGTGTGAGTAGAATGAGACTGGAGGTGAGACGAGCCACCCAACCAGGATGGTCAGATTTTTAAACAATTTGTTGCCGGCCGGAGTGGCCGTTCGGTTCTAGGCGCTACAGGCTGGAGTCGAGCGACCGCTACGGTCGCAGGTTCGAATCCTGCCTCGGGCATGGATGTGTATTATGTCCTTAGGTTAGTTAGGTTTAACTAGTTCTAAGTTCTAGGCGACTGATGACCTCAGAGCCACTTGAACAATTTGTTCTGCCCCTGCACGTCATCGTGCGAGCACGCAGCCCCAGTTTGGAGAAGCTGCGTAACAGTTGTGTTTTTATAGTGGTGTACAATTCAGTTTTCTGGTTAAATGGTGACGATACATACTGTATTAAAAAATAATAAATGCTCGCCAAGCCCATCTCTTCAATCAAACACTACCTCCTGTTACCTAACTGCCCCATGATCGAATGATGACCTCTGCTAGCCAGGCATATTGCGCGCGCACTGGACTGAAACACTGGCCTGCAGCAACCAGAAACACTGATCAGAATTCCACGACAACGGACAGAAGCATATTTCAAATTCTTGCAAGCTTCCCACACTGGGAGTATATTTTCATCGATCACTGTGGGTCATCAGTTCCCCGCTTCAGGAACGGAGGGCTCACGGCTTGTTCCCTATGTAGAAGAACGCTGTGAAGCGATTCGTGGCTTTCACGAGATCCGAGAAACTTTTGACCTCGTTTGAACATTGAGGCCTGGAGCCAATCAGATCTGGCGCTCAGAATGTGGGCAGTTTCATTAATCATCCCCTTCTCCTGCTAACAGGACTTTGAAAATTGTTGCCTCTTGCCAAGACTGGTCTCATTTTGTCCTTACTGGTACTGGCAGAACGCCTGAGAAAGGCAAAACCTCTAACCTGGAAACGAGCCTATTAGTCCACAGTCACAATACTAAGTATATACCGGGTGATCAGAAAGTCATTATAAATTTGAAAACTTAATAAACCACGGAAAAATGTAGATAGAGAGGCAAAAATTGACACGCATGCTTGGAATGACATGGGGGTTTTATTAGAACCAAAACAAAAAAAACGAAGTTCACAAAATGTCCGAGAGATGGCGCTGGACAGCAAAACGTCAGTGATTGCGCATGACAATCGTGTATAAAAGGAGCTGTAATGAGAGAATCAGATGCGCTAGCAGTCGCGGCATGTTGACGTTACCTGAAAAGGTGCTTTTAGTGAAGATCTATTATCATAATGGGGAATGTGTTAGTTCATCGTTACGATCCTATCGCCATAGGAAGGGGATTCGAACGGGTAAAGGTCCGTTGACAAATGCAGCTGTGGCGAGAATGATTTCGAAATACGAAGCCACGGGTTGTTTAGACGATAGACCCCGTAGTGGCCGACCGAGCACAAGGCGTAATGCTGCTGAGACAGTGCAGGAAGAAATGGAGACTGTAGCGGGTTCGTCTATGCACGGGGAAGTCAGCGCTCGTGCAGTCGCACGTCGCACCGGCATTCCATACACTACTGTTTGGTTGGCACTGAGGCGTACCCTCCGATGGTATCCGTACAAAATCTATCGGCTTCATGAACTGTTACCTGGCGATTTAGTGAAGCAGAGGGAATTTGCGGTGTGGGCGTTTCGAAAGATGGCGGAAGATGACGATTGGTTGAGTAATGTGTTGTGGACCGACGAAGCTCATTTCGCGCTCCGAGGGTCTGTCAACGCCCACAACTGCAGAATTTGGGCTACCGAAAATCCTAGAACTGTCGTGGAAACTCCATTGCACGACGAGAAAGTCACGGTATGGGTTGGATTTACCACATCTACCGTTATCGGGCCTTTTTTCTTCGAGGAAATGCGTGATTCTGGTTTTGTAACTGCTACCGTGACGGGTGAGAGGTACGCCGATATGTTACAGAATCGCGTCATCCCCAGCGTGACTGATAAACACCTGCTGGAACGTACGATGTTTATGCAGGATGGCGCTCCACCTTATATTGCTAGACGCGTGGAAGACCGCTTGCGCGCGTCGTTTGGTGATGATCGTGTGCTCAGCCGCCACTTTCGCCATGCTTGGCCTCCCGGATCCCCAGACCTCAGTCCGTGCGATTGTTGGCTTTGGGGTTACCTGAAGTCGCAAGTGTCTTGTGATCGACCAACATCTCTAGGGATGCTGAAAGACAACATCCGACGCCAATGCCTCACCATAACTCCGGACATGCTTTACAGTGGTTTTCACAACATTATTCCTCGGTTACAGCTATTGTTGAGGAATGATGGTGGACATATTGAGCATTTCCTGTAAAGAACATCATCTTTGTTTTGTCCTACTTTGTTATGCTAATTATTGCCATTCTGATCAGATGAAGTGTCATCTGTCGGACATTTTTTGAACTTTTGTATTTTTTGGTTCTTATAAAACCCCAGTCATTCCAAGCATGTGTGTCAATTTGTACCTCTCTATCTACATTATTTTGTGATTTATTCAGTTTTCAAATTTATACTGACTTTTTGATCTCCCGGTACTTTAAGTGTCTCCCACGGCGTACTTTAAGTGGATTAGGGAAAGGAAATGCATCAGGCTGCTATTTGAAATCGAGCACTTCAAACCTATAGGGCTTTTGGAACGTCTGAAGGACGCCGGCCCTCGCATCTTTAACAACGAAGACCATTTTCGAAAGGCGCAGTCGGCTGTCGATGTGATAGCGCGAGAGAATACTGTTGGTAAACTAAATGACGAATGAAAAAAAGGAAGAATGGTGGTGAATTAACGTTCTGTGCTAAAGTAATTTCAACAAGCCACATCAAGGATTGCCTGACTGGGATTCGAGCAATGGTGCTCCTCAATACCAGCCTCATTCTAATCTCTCGCCCATCATAGCTTGCTAGGTTCGACAGAGTTTGTTGATGATCTGACATGCTGCTCGACGTGGGACAGCAGGTGTTGCGGAAGACAAGTCAGCCGGCGGAATCCGTGCACAGTGATTTATTGCAGCACCTCCGGATGCAGTGCCGTCCAAATGAAACGGTGCTGCGGATGGCCAGCTAACGGTCCCTGGCCGGAAGTCACTTGGCCACGGGCCAGCACACCCGGAATGCGTCGCCTTAACTCAGCCAAGTACCGCTGCACAGCGACACTCATTAACGTCGCGGTCAGTGCCAATTAAGCACATATGAAACCAAACTAGAGGGGGCTTTTCTGGTAGCTATTTTGAGCCAACCGCCCACCCCCCTCCTCCCTCAAGTTATTTTCAGAATCAAACTCCCATGTATGCAACAGCTTCAGACGTCTTATTACTTAACAAATGAGTTAGTGTGTTCAATATTTGGCGCTAAGCACAAAAGCAAAACGAGGACAATGAATGTAGTCGAATCAAGTCGGGTGATGCTGAGTGGATTAGATTAGGAAATGAGACACTTAAAGTAGTAAAGGAGTTTTGCTATTTGGGGAGCAAAATAACTGATGATGGTTGAAGTAGAGAGGATATAAAATGTAGACTGGCAATGGCAAGGAAAGCTTTTCTGAAGAAAAAAAAATTTGTTAACATCGAGTATAGATTTAAATGTCAGGAATTCGTTTCTAAAAGTATTTGTATGGAGTGTAGCCATGTACGGAAGTGAAACATGGACGATAAATATTTTGGACAAGAAGAGAATAGAAGCTTTCGAAAGGTGGTGCTACAAAAGAATGCTGAAGATTAGATGGGTCGATCACATAACTAATGAGGAGGTGTTGAATAGAATTGGGGAGGAGTTTGTGGCACAACTTGACAAGAAGAAGGGACCGGTTGATAGGACATGTTCTGAGGCATCAACGGATCACAAATTTAGCATTGGAGGGCAGTGTGGAGGGTAAAAATCGTAGAGGGAGACCAAGAGATGAATACACTAAGCAGATTCGGAAGGATGTAGATTCGGAAGATTCGGAAGGATGAAGCAGCTTGCACAGGATAGAGTAGCATGGAGAGCTGCATCAAACAAGTCTCAGGACTGAAGACCACCACCACCACCACAACAACAACAACAACAACAACAAGCATGCAAGCGGGAAAAGTTAGGGAAAAATTTGAAATTATGTTTAAAGTTTGTTGGAAGTCGCTAATTACTGTCATTATCAAACACTGCATGAGTACAGTCTGTGTAATTTGTGCTTTCACGTATCTCGATGTTTATGACGTCGTATTTCTGGAACTATGTATAGTACAGTGATATACTTTTGCAGGCACGTTAAGTGGTATATGCGGATACTGCCTGTAAAATGTGTTCTAAATATATTTAATAATGAAGGCGTAATAAAGTAAATCTCCACGCTTGATGCTTACTGCTTAAGCACGAACACTGCAAATGTAGTGAACGATGTTTCATCGTTCTGTAGGGAGTATCGGGATGAAAAAGTCTACGAAAGGTTGGAAATTATGTGTTAGTTTGTTGGAAGTCTCAAAGTGCTCTCATTCTCAAATTCTGGACGAGTGTAGGCTGAGTAATTTACACGTTATGAGTCACATTGCGTCTACACAAACCTGGTTTCTAATTATAATTACTGTTTAACTGTGTTAAATCTTTAACATAAAATTATTCTTCATAATGAGTGGATTTGGGAGCGTTTTAAATTCGGTCTGTATAATACTGAATGTTGAAAATCGATTTTTGTAGTCGCTGGAAGCCGTTAAATATGCATCCTGTAACGGGGGCTGTGCACCATGAACGATGAATCGGCTTAGCCGTTTTCTTAACGTAGGTATCACCGTTGTTCGGACGTAACAGTGACCACTGCTTTCTCCGATGATGGCTAGCAGCAAAGTGTCTTCGTTCCCCGTTAACTGGGTATCTGACCTAAAGGCCATTGCTTTGCGCACGCACACTCGTGTTGTTGTGCTATACCAAGACCCCTGCTATGGCCTTTCTCCAGCAATCGACATCATCAGCTGAAGACGAACGGGGAGGTAAAAATGTCCCAGCGTCATAGCTGTTCGCTTCACTACAACGCCATACGGTCTCAACAATTCGTATTACGTTAGGGGAGCTCGAGAGAGCAAAACTATGGCGTTGCTAAGATACGAGGAACGCTCGTACTAAAACTGAGCAGAAATTCAGAAATATTTACAATTTTGACGTTATTCAAGACAACATCGTTTCTTTCTTTCTCAGCTGGCCATTTTAGAGTTTTTTAATGATCGCTGCTCATGCGCATGGTTTGTGAATTATGAAGTATTTTGGAATGAGGTCTTGACCAAAACACTGTTTCATTGCTTTTCACTATTTACTCAGATATGTAACGATGACGTTGCAGTCGATTTGTTTTACATATTTTAAAAGTGCAGTATATCAATCATTTAAGTATGACTAAGATTCACTGCAGCTCTTCACAGTATCTGTATCTGCATGTTTGTTAGTGAGTGTGGATGTCTGTCTTGAGTGGAACAGCGTATTTTATTTACCTCATGTCATCTTTAATTATTAGTACTTTAATTACTGTTACAGTTATTGTGTTGCAAACCCACGCAGTGTGTCGATATGAAATCGTACCAGAATGATGGAATCGTCCAGATTCCGTCGCACACCCCTTAAGACCCGATGTTATATTTTAAATGCCCAACGGAATCGAGTTCTCAAAAATGAACCTAACATGGAATCCTAAGGTGACAGACTCCTATAAAATTCTTCTGAATTGTTTTTTTTACTCGACGGACAAATAATAATAATGGATCGAAGTAAAGTACAAGTTACTTCCAATGAAATGCAAATAATTAAATTCATATTCTATTATATTAAAAGCAATGACATAGCATAAAACTCAGAACACGACTATAGAAAAAGTGGCTGCCATAAAGGTAGGAAACAAGGGGAGGGGGAGCACTATCATATCCTCGCTGCACATGTAGTCACTAATATGTATGCATCCAGGAAATGCTTTTTGTAGAGCCTCGTCGCCAGTTTTGTTAAGGCTTCGTCGCTGCTGCTGTGGAGGCCGAGTCGACACTGTTGTTACGATAGGCCGAGTTTGCGAGTGCGTGAAACGGCTTCAGGTGCAGTACGCCGCTAAAACAATTTCTCCCTGCCACTATTACACACCTATGTCCCAGGATCAGTTGATAGAGTAGGAGAACGAAGGCTCTACAACACTCCAACAAATTAGTAACAAAGTCAGTCAAATTAGTTAAAGTTTACTTATCTTAGTGACTTGTTGAATAATGAAGCCTGCAAAACTCCATGTAACATAACACAAAAAAGGCTGTCAATGGCTAAACGCAAATAATCGTAGGTAAACTTCACAGTATACAGAAAATGCAACTACGTCAACTGTCTGTTCACTATCTAAGTCAACCCTGGACGGTGATCTATAACTAAGAGCGAGAGCTGCTCTTCCATCTTCCGACTAGGCTTCTGTCCGTTGTCGTCCGGTCATTAGCGGATTGTACTCGGCTGGCAATTGTCCGAGGCGAACTCGATGTCTTCATCCTCAGCCCGCCCGTGGCGCTAGTGGAACTCGCCCAAGTGGCGAGTCTCTATAACACTGGCACCAGCTCGCAGCGGACGACACAGCATGTTTAAATACTCCACTGGTTGACTGAATAATAAATGGAAACGATACTATCATTGGAACCGGGATTGACAGTACTGTGGCAACGTACGTCCACTTTGCAACCATCAACGCCACCTAACGTCAGTACTGACGTATAGTCTCACCAATCCGCTGTGGCGGCAAGTCGGCCGTGCTCGGCCGCATTTGAAGGACCAGAATCTTGCTCGTCATGACTTGCGCACCGTCGGAACTCAGAGTCCTCGAGATCTAACACCAGTGGCCTTTCATTTTCTACATCCAAACAAAGAGTGTCTATTTTCATTGTCCCTCGACTCTGCTGTTTTCGCCGTTCTGGTCACAGCTGCCAAAAGAAAAAAAAATGTTGCTTATTTTCCGCCAATAACGTGAAAACTCCCGTATAATAAATTTACATCGTAGAATGTCTCCAATCGGAGCACGTCTTCCTCGCTAATTTGGTCTGGAAGTTCCCTTCTGACGTGAGTATACGATGGGCTAATCAGAGCGTTGTTTGCACACTTCTGAAGTTCAGAAAGCCTGACCAACGCGACGGGAACTCCGCTCACCGCGTAGCCCTAGACATTCCAAGACTTGTGATTCCTCACCATAAATCATTGGGTGGCAGCCCAGCACCTGAGACTGCCGCCCTTAGACTTCTACAGAGCCGAATCATTCTGAATACGACGAAACACGTCTTAGCTTGATTGACAGGGGAGTTCGGTGAGTCTTCTCCCAGGTGGCTCCTTGGCAGGCGTAACCCGGAACAATGCCTCTGAATGCCGTGCCGACTCCCCTGTCGCTTTCAGAGTTCTGTGAGAACTGAGCGATTCTCTAGCATTCTTAGAATAGGACTGCAAGCCTCGACCGACAACCGCAGCAGTTTTATAAAATACATTCCCCAGCATCAAATAACGTCATGAGGCTTTTAGCACGATGAAATGAAATGTCCTGCCTGCCGACAATCTTGACAAGGGGCAGATGAATTTAGCATATGAATGGAAGGAGGCAAGCCAGACGGCTTGTAACCCTCCAGTGTAACTGAAATGAAGAATCAGTTTCTTCGTCACATTTAAGGAAGTCTGCTTTTGTGTCAAGGAATAATGAAGGGGAGAGTATGTTATGGCATAAGACGACAGAATACTGTAGTGGAACGATTTGTTCACAAAGACGCGGTGTAGATATGGTGACTGGTTTCCGTCTAACAACTTGTTTTTGCTTCCCTTTCACTTACCTATGACGCTAATGACTCTTTAGCTGAGTCACTCTGAAATGTCGGAGGTAAAACTAGAGGTAGGCTACTACACCAGACATAATGTATTAGCTGAAACATTCGTGCTTTAAAGGACATCCTCTGCTATTTATAAGCATCTGTTTTCTTTCTGCTGGTAAGAAAATATTACGAAGCAGCCTTGACTCACGACAGGAAATGAATAACACTGACACGCGAAGATAACTTCTCACGCCGTCCTTGGAGCTGCGTGTTACCTTACCGTTAGTGAGAGACGGGCTCGATTCTCCTGCGTCACCCGTTGAGGACTGCATAACGCGGTATTTACGTATACTGTATGTAACGAATGATCTGCCGATAGCAGTTACAGGTGTGAGATATGAAGTGAAAGACAGTTCATAACTTTACATACTTGTGATCACACTTCAACTAGAGAAATAATAAGTAAACCAGGGAATCGTTAATGCTTCCGGATCATGTAACAGAATAAAAGTAATCATGAAATCAAAGTGATCTCAAGAAAAGTTAAAACGAAGCAGTATAATACAATAATTGCCGCAGTACTGTTATATGGTATAGAAACATTGAATCCCATCAAGAGCAATAGAGAAAAGCTGAGGATGTTTGAGATAAAAATAGAGCAACATACGCTATGAAAATTAGTCCAATGTTGCACCGCCGGCCGTTGTGGCCGAGCGGTTCTAGGGGCTTCAGACCGGAGCCGTGCTGCTACTACGGTTGCAGGTTAGAATCCTGCCTCGGGCATGGATGTGTGTGATGTCCTTAGGTTAGTTAGGTTTAAGTAGTTCTAAGTCTAGGGGACTGGTGACGTCAGATGTTAAGTCCCATAGTGCTCGGAGCCATCTGAACCAATGTTGCACCAAAAGCAAAGGTTAAGGGACTACAATGGTCTAGGGTACGTTGCGAGGATGATGATGATCTGCCGATAGCAGAAAGTTCTTCATATGATGTGACCGTAGAACAACGTTAATACTTATGTAATTGAAATATTTTTCCTTCTATTTACCTCATAAATCATACATCACAGAATAATTGTCATCTTTGGTGTGAAGTGCAGGGTGTAGCCGAAGACTGGCTTCCACCTACTGTAAGTAGTCAGCCTTAGGTAAAATACCAGCCTTTTTTTTTTTTACTCAAAATGAAGTAGCCTTAGGTAAAATACCAGCCTCTTTTTTTTTTTAGTGAAATGCCATCTGGTGTTCTTTTTAGTATACCTTGATATCTTACGAGACTTTGACCTACTTTGAATATGTTGAAGTGTAGAGCAAAATAAGAGACACACATTTTTTGTACGCGTCCATAAGCCAATTAAAGAGATGAACACCCCCTTAAAAACTGAAGAATACGATAACAGATGCAAAAAACACTTCATAAAAAAAGTTCTGTCGTTCTTAATGTACGTTACAACGGTGGACCCAGATTTGTCGAAAAAATAACTTTTATCGAAATCCCTTGTATCTGGTGACCAAAATCAAAGTGCATTCAGCAGTTTTTGATCCAAAGAATTCTGTACTTCCTCATAATTGTATAGATTTACAAGAATGTTACAACAGTAATGTACAAACAATTTCAAATATAAAATATTTGAATCTGAAATTGTTATGTGGAAACAAAGAAAAATTACGGCAAATGTAAAACGAAAGCACAAATACTATATAATCTCCTAATTATTAAAGAACTCAACAAGACAACCGGCATAGGAGCGGAGACTGGCGCATATCGGGCAAGCGTAGAGTGGTACGGAGATATTTCTGACAAACGTGTCGTTGGATACCACTTCATTATACATGACTGAATGTCGTACAGACAGTGCTATAAGTTTTGCTATTTGTCAAATATCGAAATGAAAAACGTAATAGTGCGGAGAGGGGATTTCGAAAAAAAGGGGCTTTCGCATCAGATCTGGCTTCACTGTTGTAACGAAGATTAAGAACGATAGAATTTTTGCTTGAAGTTTTTTAAACCTGTTACCATTTCAAAGGTTTTCATTAGAAATATCAAACAAGCATTTTTCAAAGGGATTTTTAATCTCCGTGAGGGGCACGTATAAACAAGTATGTGTCCCTACACTACACTACAATACGATGAAAATGGAAGTGTATCCTTTGGGTAGGTTTACTAGTTAGTAGATACGTAATGTATGTTCACTAAAGCAAGATGTTCGTCAATGGCGTAAAAACGGTAGTCATAAAGTTTTAATTATTACCTTGAAAAAATAGAGTTAAGTTAATAATTTCGTTTATTTGCTTATACATGTATGGCACGTTGGTATATACAGAAATCATCATAGTATCATAGTACGCCACTAGAGGAGCCAGAAGAAAAGGGCACAGCCCCGTGCTCCATGAACGGGGCTGCGGCATTTTATTCTGGCTCCTCTAGTTGCGTGCTAGATACTCTGACGTGGGGATTTTAGTGTGTGCCAGGAATGCGGACATTCACTTGCGAACAAGCAAATGATTGAAACTTCCTGGCAGATTAAAACTGTGTGCCGGACCTCGTCTCCTACCTTCCAAACTTTACAGAAGCTCTCCTGCGGTAGGAGACTGGCAGGAGTAAAGCTGTGAGGACGGGGCGTGAGTCGTGCTTGGATAGCTCAGTTGGTAGAGCACTTGCCCGCGAAAGGCAAGGGTCCCGAGTTCGAGTCTCGGTCCGGCACACAGTTTCAATCTGCCAGGAAGTTTCGTATCAGCGCACACTCCGCTGCGGAGTGAAAATCTCATTCTGGAAGCAAAAGATTCGTTACAATACTATATTTTTAGAAGTGACCATAAAAGCTTTGACTACCAAGTTTTTTCGTAGAAGTTAGGACAAAAGGAATTTTACTACGGCGAGATTTAAGTGAACAGGGGATCAGAGTTCGCTGGTTACTTTAGTTTACTATTCTGAAAATCCTGAGTCTTGAAACTGTTTTTAAAATATACATTGTTTACTATTTTTCTCCAGTTAATTCCCAACGCACTTGCAATAATACTGTAGGAAAAGTAGAGAAAACACGTGTGCTCTTTGATCACACGTATGTTATCCGAACTGTGACCGCTACAGTCGCAGGTTCGAATCCTGCCTCGGGCATGGATGTGTGTGCTGTCCTTAGGTTAGTCAGGTATAAGTAGTTCTAAGTTCTAGGGGACTGATGACCTCAGACGTTAAGTCCATAGTGCTCACAGCCATTTGAACCAATTTGCAAACCTCCCTTGTGGTGTGTCGTGTTGTGTGTTCAACACCTGAAGTATCTCGTAGACTGATAGACGCGCTGTAATTGGCTGGAGGTGAATTTGATACCTTACAGCACTTTGAGTGAGGTGCCGGATGTTTACCAATGTCCTCCTTTGAGATTTTTAATCAAGGTTGATTGAAGAGCTCTCCATAAAACCTGCCAAACGTGTTTACAACACAGATCTCGGTTTGTAGACCACGGTGACACAGAACATTGGCAAACGAATTAGCACTTGATATACTTGTCATGACTCCGGAACGACGTCATCGTTTAGGCTTAATTATGTGAGCGCCGAGGAAAGTGTTTCAGGTGTGTACGTGCGTGGGTGCGCGGGCCACGAACGTGAGTGCTGAGCGCAGGTAGGTGTTGCTGTTGCTGCCGCCTCGTAAACGTAACGGGAAGCCAGCTGGTTCGTTCACCTCGTCACTTGGGTCGCCCGCCGCGGCGCTGCAACCTGCTCGACCGCCCAGCAAGTCGGTCATCTGCTCGTATGTCCGACCAACTGGGAGCCGGCTTCCGTCACTGCAGGCGACGGCGACCTCACGGTTCAGCATCACGCCTATGTCGGGGTCGTTGGAAATGATCAGTGAAAGAGGTTCAAGTTAGGACTTATACTTGCTGCAGTATTCATTTATGCTGAGGGGCTCGTAGTTCCTTTGTTTATTTGCTTCTGTGGAATCTGCTTTGGCCTCACAGAAACGTAGACGAACAGACTATAAGGCTGCAAGAAGTTATATTAAGCATAAATGTCTTCTTCATTTTCCTGTCCTATGTCCGGTATCTCCACAGCGTCGGGGTTTAATTATTGTATTTGAGAATGTTATTGGTAGAGGGAGGCCGGATGCTCCTTCCGTTGTCATCCTTTCTCTGAGTATGTGTACCCCAGCTGTCTTGGCCTAGTGTTAGCCAATGTGAAAGTGTGCTAAGGTTTTCTAAATGTTTTTGAATCGTGGAACAGGCGGGACATGTGTACCAGGGAAGTATTTACATAGTCATATACGGAAAACCACCTAAAAGCCACATCCAGGCTGGCCGGCACATCGTCGTTAATCCGTCGGGTATTTTCGATCTATGGCTGGCGCGCTTCCCCGAAACCTGAATGCGCGGTATTATATTGGATATGCACGGTCCAGTCGGATTAATCTGACCACCACCTATGTTAGACATCAACGTGCAATAACCACTCGCAGACCGTAGGTGGCAGCACTAGTAGTTGGAGGTGTATAAAGCTTTCCGGAGGACGCGTGAAACACCGCAGTCGTTGTCGTAAAGCGGAAACGGTGGGATTTTTCTGAAGTGCAGAAGGGTATGATCAGTGCCTTTCTGTCCAAGGATGGAAGCATTTCGGAAACGGCTAAGTTTGTAAACTACGAGGGTAATCTCAAAAGTAAGGTCTCCTATTTCTTTATAATTATAAAAGTCTGTTTATGTGGCAGTTGGTCACACTGTTATGAAGAGTGCTTCACGCGCTGTGTGTAGACATGCGCACGCCGCGCTGAGGCGCTCAGTCTTGGCTTGGTAGCCGTTGAGAATGGAGCTCCCGTTGGACGTTACCGCAAAGTGCGAATTGCGCGCAGTTATTCGGTTTTTGAACGCAAAGGGCACTGCACCGATTGAAATCCATCGCCAATTGACGGAAGTGTATAGCGAGTCGTGCATGGATGTCAAAAATGTTCGTAAGTGGTGTAGAGAATTTGCAGCTGGCCGGACCGAAATTCACGACGAACAAAGGAGCGGGAGACCGTCAAGTTCCGAGGAGACAGTGTTGAAGGTTGAGCAAAGCATACGTGAAGATCGGCGGATCACCCTGGATAATCTCTGCACGTTGGTCCCTGAGATTTTCCGAAGCACCGCTCACAGGATTGTAACGGAAACATTGAACTACCGGAAGGTGTGCGCAAGATGGGTGCCACGCAGGCTGACTGAGAACCACATGCGGCAACGAGGTGATGCTTCCCGCGCATTTCTTCACCGCCTTACAGCCGAACAGGAAACTTTCTGGACTTAATTGTCACGGGTGACGAAACCTGGGTATACCACTTTACACCTGAGACCAAACAACAATCACACCAGTTCATATCTTTCTGAACAGCATGGCGGCGAGCTGGTATGACATGGGCATACAAAAACTGCCACAGCGTCTACAAAAATGCATCGACAGAAATGATGATTATGTCTAGAAATAGCTAAATGCTCAAGCTGTAAACTGATGTAAACCATTGCAGAAATAAACAGGTCTATGTACTTACAAAAAAATAGGAGACCTTACTTTTGGGTTTACCCTGGTATCTGCTTGCCGCCCTGGTTAAGGTAAACCGTGATGCACCGCTGACCATAGATGACAGGGATGAAAAACGGCTGTGGAGATGTGTACGGGCGAATAGATGTGCAACTGACTGCCCAGTTGAAACAAGGGGATACCAACAGTGTGTCAACAGCGACCGTTCAGCAAACATTGCTGCGTATAGGCCATCGCAGCAGGCGCCTTTTCCGTGTACACATGCTAGCTGCTGTTCATTGGCGACGAAAGCAGGAATTTTCAGGCCATTAACCAACCTGGAGCAGTGACATCTGGCCTTTTGAGATGAATCACGTTTCACGCTCCATCCGAAAACTGGTCGTCAGCGCACCCCGCGTCAAACGTCTGAAAACAAATACCCTCCAACAATCGTCAAAATGGTCCAGCCTGGAGAAGGGAGCGTTGTGGTCTGGGGAATGTGTTAGTGGCATTCTCTGGGTTATCTCGTCATTCTGGAAGGCATTATGGATCAACAAAAGTATGTACCTATTCTTGAGAACCTTGTTCACTCTGACATACAGTTCGTTTTACCTCGGCACTATGGTATCTACCAGAAGGACAATGCAACACGTCACACAGCCTACAGTGCACGAGCGTGGTTCGAAGAGCACCGGGATGAGTTTACCATACTCCTCTGGCCAACAAACTCCCCGGATTGAAATGCAGTGGGGAATTTGTGGGACCACCATGCTCGGGTTGTTCATACCAGTGTTCCTCAATCGAGAAACCTGGCGCAGCTAGCCACGACGCTGAAATCGGCATGGCTCCGCATCCCTGTCGGTACCTTCCATAACCTCATTGACGCTCTTCCTGCATGTCTCGCAGTGGTGCGCGCTGGAAAGGGTGGTTATTCAGACATGTGACGGGTGGTCACATTAATGTGACTGCACAGTGTAACTGAAATGAGCGCTTAAAAAATGTTATTTGTAAGACTTACAATCTATTGAATGTGCTGTGTGCATGCTTTAGATATATAAGAGGATAGGTTTCTAAGAATAAATAAATAATAAAACACAATAAGTAATGGCCACTACGATCTATTTTTCGCGTTTTATGGTTATTAATTGTCAATATTATAAGGTTGGTGACCATGCACCCTGTCACCCACAAATATTAGTAGCATCACTGAAATATTTTAGTTCATTAAAACAGATTTTATTATTTGAGTCAAAAAGCAGGGACACTTTTTTCCACACTTCGGAGGTATTGCGCCAGTGGGGTGAATTAATGTTAGCGCATAGGGATATCCCTCCCCACGCTTTCGCATGCTGTTCGTTTGCATCCTGTTGTAAGCTGGAAAAGGCAGTTTGAATTATTATTGCAGCAATGTTCCAGGACATACGGAGAAAATTTACTGCACGCGTGTTTAGCACAAGAGGTTGTGTCAGGCCTGTGTGGGCGTAAGGAAAATAGGTTACACCTTACTGTTGAGACCGCTTCTGTTAGTGCTCCTGGGCAGCTGCAGCTGTGAATTACTGCAGGGAAACAAGATACCCATTTCATTTATAGAAATGGTGCACATATATTTGTCCCGTAAGGCGCCTTCAGTGCAGAATACTTTTTGTTGACAGGTTTCACGTAGAAGCGTTGTCCAACGATCAGGCAGACTATGTCTACTTGAACTAACCTAAGGACATCACACACATCCATGCCCGAGGCAGGACTCGAACCTGCGACCGTAGCAGCATCGCGGTTCCGGGCTGAAGCGCCTAGAACCGCTCAGCCACAGCTGCCGGTTTTGTGGAAGATTACTAAGACAGAGTTCTTTGCAAAACTGCAGGAGGTAGTCTGACGACGACGGCTGCTGTAAAACAAGTGAAATTTCAGCCCAGTTAGATGGGGACTTCATCGAAAAGAGTAATAAGTAGGGCAGTATTTCACAATACTGTCAGTGGCAGTTTGTAACCATACATTCAAAATTACATCGTAGATGGTTCGTTTGCAGACTCATGTTTACTGGAATGTTTTCGCTTCCGCTATTGAAAAATTTTAACCATGTTAGTTTTCGCTGGTACTTGTGATTCGTCATGTGTAAATGTCATCGTTTGTTAAGTTGGTCTTAAGCTGAAGTGGTATGGCCTTGCTGGTTGGAAGACCCCGATTTGTGGCTTCAGCCGCCTCTCGGAAAGGATTTTCTGCTTCTGCACATGACGACTTCTTTCCTTGCGGATGTGTGAGAGCTGTGCCTTACGTGTACTTGTTGGGTGTAGCTGAGTCTAATGGATGTTTCTATAGTGCAGTGTTTGTTTTGTATGATGATGATGATGATGATGATGATGCTGGCACAAAGTCTACTCCTGTCGAACAGCACCAAGTGGACCGCCGGCCTTAACGTCCCCGCCTGACGGACGGGCCGTACATCAGCAGGGTCACACTCCTTCATTTCATGAGACAAAGCGGAGATGTTTGGAAAGTAACCTGAGACATTAACGCAAAATCTGCTGATTAGGAACTGTACGGTATCACCTCTCCTTCGCTTGCTAGCGAAATAGTGGCAATGAAATTTGATGTACGACTTTAGTGCGAACCATCTTGCCTTCGAGTCGAGTTCCACCGCACAGGAGTCCATTAGTCATCTCCGATAGGGAGACAGGAATACAAAATATAATTAAAGTGCTGGTAACAAGGGGAATAACGGGTTATTTGTGTTCTTGTCGTCATTCCCCATAAAACGTTTTTGAGAGATGTCTGTGCCTCTCAGGTACACAAGTCCGGGGTTTTCTCAACGCGCAACACAGTACTGCCAATAAAGTGTGTCTCGTAGAATGGTGTCATGTATACTTTTCTGTTGCTCAAGACTGCGAACAACCTGAAACTCTGACCCTGAATTTACTGATAGCTTTGTACACCAAATTCGTTGATGATAAACGTATGAACAATAGAATTACAGATACTGGCCACTGTAGACAGAAAGTGTGGTGCTACGTGTCGGCGTGAGTAGATAAGCATTGTGTGTGTGTGTGTGTGTGTGTTTTTTTTCCTTTCCTTCATTTTGTCCGTTGTTGATCGTTGTGTGTGGTCGTTGCGGACGTCACATGACATCCGTTCAAGTTCGTTTGTTGATCTTTCCACTCAGTTTTTTCTTCTTTATTTTATTTTATTTATTTATTTATTTATTTTTTAATTACGGAGGCCAGCCAGCTCTCTGACCGAACACGCTGAGCTACCGCGCCGGCGGGTTCGAGATTGAACTTACCTTGATCTTGAATGTCTGGTTACACATTGAGGCAATTGAGCTATTTACATTCAAGGTCACCCCATCCCCCCAGGAAATCCCCATCCACCGCAGGCACTTGTGCGCATTGTATTCAAGTTACCCACAGGAGCGCCCCCCCCCCCCCCCAACCCTATCAACATACCCCTCTCCCCATCTCGTACAAGCCGCGCTTATCTGCTCGCGTCGTATCGTGGTCTCATAAGGCGCTCAGAGAGACGATGTCCTGCCAGATGGGGAGGGTGTCGCATGGATTTCCAGTGTGTATCACTGCGGCCAGATCATTAGAATTGGATGCTCATCAACACCTCAGTCAAACAGGAAACGGGATTTTCAAGAGCAATCATATCTAGGGTCTGCAGAAACTGCTTTCATTAGAATAAAATTGTGGCTGCCTGTCGGTAGCTGAGGTGTACAACGACTTTAACGCCTTTGGCTATCTCTGATTCTAACAGAGCGTTTATGAGACACAGTTCATCAGATAAAACTTCACCAATCATTGTTCAGCAGATAACACAACATTCCTTTGATGGGCAACAACATACAGGTAGCAATAAGCCTCAGAACCAACTCTTTTATGTGAGATTCACAATCTACCATTATTTCTGAAAATATGTCCTACTTCTGCTTCCTGAATCTCTCAGGTAGACGTTAGCATGGGAATTGTCAAAGAAGTCTTCAGTATCAGTTAGACTGACATCGCACTTTCTAATACATGCTGATGACAAGCTACAAGTACTTCGACTATCACGGCGGTTATGTTCTTCCCATACGAAACAGTCATAGGAGGTGAAATGCGATACCTGTAACTCTCCTCATTCTTCACAGGCGAACGTTACTGGCAGAACCGGCCTCTGTGGCAGAGCGGTTCTAGGCGCTTCAGTCTGGAACTGCGCTGCAGCTACGGTCGCAGGCTCGAATCCTGCGTCGGGCCTGGATATGTGTGGTGTCCTTGGGTTAGTGTTTTAAGTAGTTCTAAGTTTAGGGGACTGATGACCTCAGATGTTAAGCCCCATAGTGCTTAGAGCCATTTGAACCATTTTTGTTCCTGGCAGACCCTGCGCAGTTTATTGCACGTCTGCAGCGAGACAGTGAACAATCCAGTCGTTTATAGGTTGTATGGGAGCGATCAGAGAGACATTAGCGAGCCTGAGTGGCTCCTGGGTCACCTGACTTCCTTCGTCTACAACATGTTTGAGGTAATTTTGAGAGAGGCATGCGCTTCGTTGACGCTTCTCCGACATATTTTCGTTCTCTATGAACGATTGTTGAGTTGTCAGGGATCAAGATGTGTCGCCAATCCCTCTCCGATATCCTGTGAACTTCATTCCCAAAAACTTTGTGAGCAGCAGTTGTGCATCAGCCATCAGTGTATGCAGCTACTCTCTTGTAAATTCAGAGAACCACGAGAACGCTATGCTAAATATAAGAATGCTAACTTTATAGCAAATTGTAATCTTTATAATTCATGCCTTTTAAGTGGAACTAGTAGTTTTTCTGCTAAAAACTTACCAGAGGCCTCATACATGTGGTTTATTAAGATCCTCATGTGACTTATGTTGCTTCCAGCTGAATATCACCACGTAAAAGATGAATTCGTTATTCAGCGGTAAACAGCTATCAGAAAATGGCTTTTACACAGTATGAACCTAAGCTCGCAGCTTTGGTACCTGCCCCAGTTTCAGAAAATATGACTGTTAAAATGCTGTCGTATTTCAAGGAAGCGTATACAATGTCTGCACAAAGGTTGCTCGACAGGGAGACACCAACCAAACAATGCTATCTTATCTTTGTTGAACAATAACACTTTGTTGCTAATATATAAGGCGCAGAAGAAGAGATACACGGCATTAACAGACAGACTGGATGAAACAATATACATCATTTTAGATTTCATTGTGAACCTACAACGGGATTCGATACCGAAGGTGAAGTTAACATTTTATCGTAGTGCGGTTACTTCGAAACTTAGTGCAGCCAAAAACGTTAGTTTGCTCTGAAAAACTTCTTTCGATAAACAGTATTACGCAACGCTTGTGAATTTGCAATCACAGAAATTTTCCCTAAACTGTTGTGTGAAGAGAATATGACAGTAGCAAGCTAAGCAGGTGTTCCTGTACATCCGAATTCTATTTCTAGACCCAAATTGCTGCTTACAGTTTTTCTTTCGCACTTTTTCAGACAAGTCGTTCACAATATCTCTTGCAGAATTGCCCACTTTTATTGTTAGATTAATTTCTTGGCTCCTAATATCCACAAGACGAGGCTTTATTTACACGATGAGTAGTTGAAATTCATTTGTGATTGCTTCAATAGAATGATCAGAGATCGTACTGGAAAATGAATGATTTCTTTTCAGCTTTAAAGTTTATTATGCCGGTATTCATTATTACATCAATTTGACCGTAGATTCCATATAGAGTGGAAGAAGTTCTGTTGGTGACTTTTCGTCTTATTGCAAGTGGTCTGCTTCGTTTTATCGCTAGAACGGATTTCAGACGTTTATTTTTATATGTTTCTGTTATTGTTGTCTTCAGTTCGAAGACTGGTTTAATCCATAGCATCACGATTTTAGAGTTCATTTAGTATCTCAATTGCTTGTCAATTCAAAGTACTTTCTACCAAACAGCACATTTGCTGCCTTTTATTATGTCCAGATTTTCAGTTAAAAGTTACCTGCTGGTATTTTTGGCGTCTGTACTTTCACACGTCACTAACGGAACAAGTGGGTACTGTGGCACTTAGATATTTTATGTCAGTAACAGTTAATTGTTTACACTTTTTTTTCGAGTTGCTCTTCGCGTTTAACGATTTGTCAGTAACTTCTTCATTTGCATACACTACAGTCTTTCGGATATGTAGCGGAAATATTCCTAGCTAACAAGAGAGAGGCTGACGACATAAGCAAGGCATGAAACAGACGTATTTTCATCATTCCAGTACCTGAGTGTGTCCTGAAAGAAAAAGAAAACTGTATGGAAGGAAGGATGGTTAGAGGTTGTTTCGACGATAGCGAAGACATCTGAAATGGAAAGCTAAATCTCTTGGAAAAAGATGGGGCAGCCTGTCGGCCGTAGTATTTGCATCAAACTGTCCCTGCAACAGCTTGAAATTATTTACAGATGCCACAGATAAGTTAGATCAGGAAAGCCAGACGGGTATTTGGACGTAATTCACTTCGGATGCGATTACCGAATAATATTTTGTTGGCACTCATCCTTAGGAGCGGTTTAATATCTTTTTCTTTTCGTACAAAAAATACACTCATGGCATGGAACCCCCTTATACAGCTCATTATCTGATGGGAGTCTTTTCAGTCGCTTTGCCCAGCTCCATTTGGACAAACTCTGAATTTATTCGTATTAAAATGATGGAAACAGACTTGAGGATATATTTTCGTTTGTAAAATGATGTTAAGTGTGATGTTAAGTGTGAACTATATGCCTCGTGATGACTGGGCGTTCTGTGATGTCCTTAGATTAGCTAGGTTTAAGTAGTTCTAAGTTCTAGGGGACTGATGACCATCGACGTTAAGTCCCATAGTGCTCACAGCCATTTGAACCATTTTTTTGTGAACTATAAGTTAAATAAATACATAAATATTGATGGCTGGTTTGGTTTTGATGTTATAGAATCTTTTGATATTTCTGCTGTGGTGTTCATACAGTGACAATGCTTTGTTTAGTCACCACAAAAGTCACGGAGTAGAAGCTACTTACTGTTTAAAATGGCCACGACATTATTTCGTCCGCGAAGGAATATCTGTTGAGTTAAACCGTCCTCACACGGGACGCGAAAGTTAGTGTTTTGTGACCTCCTTACGCAGAATTCCGTGTTGCGAAACATTGCAAAAAGTTAAATACGCGTCAAATTTTTGCAGAATGGAGATAAATTTGGCCACTGAAATGGAAGATATCTTTTAAGGTTACAAGAAGAACTTTGGGGACGTCATATTCGATAACGATGTTTGTATTTCAGGTCAGTTTGATGGTTTTCATATTATACATGGGTGTATCCAGTCGAGGGAAAACAGTCAGAATCTCTCCTAAACGCGTCGTTTTTGGCACGGTTTGTTATAATAAGACGATAAGAAAAGACAAGCCTATCGTTAAAGGCTTTCTTGTTTGTTACTTTTCGTGTTACAGCGTGTGTGCTATGAAATTATGTTTCACAGCATCGGTGCATTGAAGAGTCATAAAAAATGAATGATTTCTTAATATTAAATATCAAGTAATGGGTTATCGGTGGTCAAAGCTTTCAGGGCACCATAAAATAAAAGAGGCTTAAATAACATCTGCCAAGTGTAATTTAGTGGATGGAGACACCAACAGTGACCTGAAAAGTTGCTGCAAATAATTTTTATTCCTCTTCATGTTTTGCAAAATGTTCTTGGAATCCTTTATTAATTTAACTGAATTATGTCCTAGAATACGCAATGTTAATTATGTATAAGAGCGCTCTCTGGTCAGGAATGTGTGTTTTTGATTTTGTGAAAGTGGCAGTGAGCATGGAGCAAGGAATTGAAAGATTACTGTCTACGTCTCTGGCTGAGTCCCTCGTAATTCAATGCGCTGAAAACTACACACACATCATGGCCTGCATATGGACAAAGCAGCAAGTGTGGGTTTTAATACAGCTAACATGTCCATTTCATGTGCGTCCAGTTTGGTAAACAAACGGAGCGTTTTGAGCGCGAGATATGGCCGACAACTGTCTGGATAGTGCTGTAGTCGGAAATCATGCCTGGGAACAGGATACAGTTCTGTTTATGGTTGTTGCTGCTCCCCGTACATATAGATGTTACTTGCGGCCATGAACACTTTTAACATGACACTGATGTCTAAGGTTGTATTAATAAAACAATAAAATATAGAACATGTTTAATACACAAATCAGAAATGTTTTGCATCACCCCGGTTCCCAGAACTTCTGAAGATAGACGTTGACAGTGGATATTGTATCACAGACACAGTCACTTGTACTGTTCAGAGATGTCACTAAACTCGCCCAAAGATGTAAAAAACCACATGAGCAGCGCCTATTAGATACAGGGGGTCCGACAGCCGTTCCAGCCATTCCACCAGGAAGGATTTACACGGCTAGTGTTGTCTGTAGTTCATCCATGCCTAGACGGTCAATAGCGCGGTTCCGTCGCTTCCACATTGTTACTTTGTGCCAGGAAGGACTCTCAACAAGGGAAATGTCCAGGCGTCTTCGAGTGAACCAAAGCGATTTTGTTCGGACATGGAGGAGATACAGGGAGACAGGAACTGTCGATGACATGCTTCGCTCAGGCCCCGCAAGGGCTACTATTGCAGTGGATGGCCGCTACCTACGGATTATGGCTCGGAGGAACCCTCACAGCAACACCACCATGTTGAATAATGCTTTTCGTGCAGCACAGGATGTCGTGTTACGATTCAATCTGTGCGCAATAGGCTGCATGTTGCACAACTTCACTCCCGACGTCCATAGCGCGTTCCATCTTTGCAACCACGACGCCATGCAGCGCGGTACAGATGGGGCCCAACGACATGCCGAATGG
The DNA here is from genome assembly GCF_021461395.2 of Schistocerca americana. NCBI lineage: Eukaryota > Metazoa > Arthropoda > Insecta > Orthoptera > Acrididae > Schistocerca > Schistocerca americana. The sequence goes on from NC_060119.1 coordinate 942,387,981, forward strand.
ACCGCTCAGGATTGGCAGCACGTTTTCACCGATGAGTGTCGCATATGCCTTCAACCAGACAATCGTCGGAGTCCTGTTTGGAGGCTACCTGGTCAGGCTGAACGCCTTAGACACACAGTCCGCCGGCCGGAACGGTCGCAGGTGCGAATCCTGCCTCGGGCATGGATGTGTGTGGTGTCCTTGGGCTAGTTAGGTTTGATTAGTTCTAAGTTCTAGGCGACTGATGACCTCGGAAGTTAAGTCGGATAGTGCTCAGAGCCATTTGAACCATTTGAACACACAGTCCAACGAGTGAAGCAAGGTGGTTTCCGCTGTTTTGGGGTGGCATTATGTGAGTCCCACGTACTAAACGGAAGGGGTTGCTCACTAAATTCCGAAATCCGATTTTCACTGAGGATGTAGAGCATATATTATTACCTCCAACTTTCAAATCGCGCAATGATCACCATTCAAAGATAAGGGAAATTAGGAGCTCGTACTGAGGCGTTCAGACAGTCGCGATCCGCAACTGGAACAGAGGGGGGGGGGGGGGGAATATGACTTTGGCACGAATTGTGCCCTCCGCCACACACCGCTTGGTGGCTAGCGGAGTATATATGTAGATGTAGATGTAGATGTGTACTCCGCTGGTGGTAATGGAAGGCGCTGTAGTGGCTGTATGATACGTGAATGCCGTCCTCACACCTATAGTGCAACCATATCGGCAGCATATTGGCGTGGCAGTCGTCTTCATGGACGACAATTCGCGCCCTCATCGTGCACAACTTGTGAATGAGTTTCTTCAGAATAACTACATCGCTCGACTAGAGTGGTCAGCATGTTCTCTAGATATGAACCCCATCGAACATGCCTGGGATAGATTTAAAAGGTCTGTTTATGGACTACGTGACCCACCAACCGATCTGAGGGATCTACGACGAATCGCCGTTGAGGAATGGGACAATCTGGAGCAAGAGTTCTTTGATGAACTTGTGTATAGTATGCCACGACGAATACAGGCATGCATCAATGCAAGAGGACGTGCTTCTAGGTATTAGAAGTACCGGTGCGTACAGTAGTCTGGAGGACCACCTCTGAAAGTCTCGCTATATGATGGTACAACATGCAATGTGTGGTTTTCATAAGAAATAAAAAGGGCAGAATTGATTATGTTGATCTCTTTTCCAATTTTCTGTAAGGTTCCGGAACTCGCGGACCCGAGGTGATGCAAAACTTTCTTTGATGTGTGTATAATAATAACATGTTTACATCAGTAACGTTTTACGAGACAGTTGTCTTCGTCTCGTCAAGTCTGTAACCTCCGACATTCCACTACCTCACAGTTAATTATAACAAATAACGCCGTGAACGACATGTTTTTGATATATCTGCAATGCGATGTTGTCTGTAACACAAGTTGCATTACGAAAAAGAAACAAATACGAAAATTCCTTACTAGCAATATGACGTTTTTTATGACTTTATTACAAGAAGTTGTGTCAACAATGACAAGTTTTTAAGAGATCCTCTTTGTGCTGCTGTTTTGAAATAGTATACATTGACAGGTCGTAAGTATAATATGCAGCCCACCAAAAGCGACCTTCAACTAAAAACGACGAAATCCAATACTGTGTCTCCCCAGTTCTTCAGCCAGTGTGAATTAGGGAAAGAATGTTGTTGTTTCGGCCGCACCAACGATTACGAAAGTCGATAGACAGCTCCTGCCATCTTCGATACCGTGTGTGACGTCAGAATGACGTCACTTTTGCCTAACTCGTTCTGAACTGAAAGTTGCCGGATTCGTGTGGTGTACCAGCTCATTCCTGAGCCGGATCCAGCCACGAATGAAGCTACGTTATGCACGCTTCGCGTTGAGAATCGCGTCAGGTGTGAAGACGGCAGTACGGCGATAGAACGGGCGTCCGCTGGTGACGCTGCTTTATTGACGCCAATCCCGCTTCCTCAGAGGCGGCGTCGCGGCCCAGGTTTATTTAAGCAGCGGCTGGCGTGACATTTGTACTGCCGTGTGGGAGGAGAGCAGAGGAGAGGAGAGACGCTATTCCCGGAGCAGGCCCGTCCTCCTTCAAAGGACCGGCGTGGCGCGGCGCGGCGCACTGCGGCGTCATCTGCCCGACGGCGTGGCCGGCGTAATTTGTCGCCTCGTCTGGCTACGCCACGCCATTGTGCGCGGTGTGTGTGCGTCCCCCCGTGAGCGTGGGAGCTGCGCAGTCCCAGAGTCTGCCACCGCCTCTCGCGTGGCGTGGCGTGGCGTGGCGTGCCGCGCACCTGATTACCCCGGCCGTGGGAATACGTCCGCCTCTGTTTGCTTTTGCGCCCTCAGACGGGCCTGCTGCTCTCTGTCAGCGTCGTCCCATCCCGCGTCCCGTTCCCGCCATCTGCTGAAGTGCCGCGTCACCGGCATCCTCCAGTCATCCTCGCTCTCCGCGCTCTCGCTCCTCTTCCACTGACACAGATTAGCTTATTCCCTCTTCCACACCTTCCCTTTACGTATAATTTGATTTCAGTTAAGCTGATTAGTACTGTCGCTACTACACTAGTGGCCATTAAAATTGCTACACCACGAAGATGACGTGCTACAGACGCGAAATTTATCCGACAGGAAGAAGATGCTGTGATACGCAAATGATTAGCTTTACAGAGCATTCACACAAAGTTGGCGCCGGCGGCCACACCTACAACGTGCTGCCATGAAAGTTTCTAACCGATTTCTCATACACAAACAGCAGTTGACCGGTGTTGCCTGGTGAAACGTTGTTATGATGCCCCCTGTAAGGAGGAGAAATGCGTACCATCACGTTTCCGACTTTGATAAAGGTCGGATTGTAGCCTATCACGATTGCGGTTTATCGTATCGCGACATTGCTGCTCGCGTTGGTCGAGATCCAATGACTGTTAGCAGAATATGGAATAGGTAGGTTCAGGAGGGTAATACGGAACGTCGTGCTGCATCCCAACGGCCTCGTATCACTAGCAGTCGAGTTGACAGGCATCTTATCCGCATAGCTGTAACGGATCGTGCACCCACGTCTCGATCCCAGAATCAACAGATGGGAACGTTTGCAAGACAGCAACCATCTGCACGAACAGTTCGACGACGTTTGCAGCAGTATGGACTATCGCTCGGAGACCATGCCTGCGGTTACCCTTGACGCTGCATCACAGACAGGAGCGCCTACGATGGTGTACTCAACGACGAACCTGGGTGCACGAATGGCAAAACGTCATTTTTTTCGGATGAATCCAGGTTCTGTTTACAACATCATCAAGGTCGCATCCGTGTTTGGCGACATGGCGGTGAACGCCCATTGGAAGCGTGAATTCGTCATTGCGATAGTAGCGTTTCAACCGGCATGATGGTATGGGGTGCCATTGGTTACACGTCTCGGTCACCTCTTGTTCGCATAGGAGGCACTTTGAACAGTGGATGTTGCATTTCAGATGTGTTATGACCCGTGGCTCTACCCTTCATTCGATCCCTGCGAAATCCTACATTTCAGCAGGATAATGCACGACCGCATGTTGCAGGTCCTGTACGGGCCTTTCTGGACACAGAAAATGTTCGACTGCTGCCATGGCCAGCACATTCTCCAGATCTCTCACCAATTGAAAACGTCTGGTCAATGGTGTACGAGCAACTGGCTCGTCACAATACCCCAGTCACTACTCTTGATGAACTGTGGTATCGTGTTGAAGCTGCATTGGCAGCTGTACCTGTACACGCCATACACGCTGTGTTTGACTCAATGCCCAGGCGTATCAAGGCCGTTATTACGGCCAGAGGTGGTTGTTGTGGGTACTGAATTCTCAGGTTCTATGCACCCAAATTGCGTGAAAATGTAATCACGTGTCAGTTCTAGTATAATATATTTGTTCAATGAATACCCGTTTATCATCTGCATTTCTTCTTGGTGTAGCAATTTTAATAGCCAGCAGTGTATTTACTATATTAGTGCTCTGTACCGGATAAGTCATCTGTAGCCACACATCTTGGCTAACGCAACAAAATAACAAATTGCCAACCCGAGGCAAAATCCCAGTTGGCGGCTGAGGGGTGGTGTCTGTATAACGGCTTCAAGGGGCAGTAAAATATTGGTCTTGAATATTTCAGACAGTTATTTATCGAATTTAAAACGCTGTCATAATCTATTCATTAAACACTGCACTCTTCTGTAAAATGTTTAACGCAATAAGTCAAATATTGCAGTTAGAAACTGTCATGAGATCGCGCAACTCACGGTGTGCATATCAACCAAACTGTATTAATCCATCCTTTGAGAATGAGGTCACTTAGTGACTTCCACGAAACCGATTTCGAACTTTTTTTCGTTGTTCTGTACTGAAGTTTTAGTACAATATCAACAGTACAATTTGGAACTAGACAAAATATTTGTATAGAACCATATACTGAGTATTGGTCCGTATGTAAACCGGAAAGTCCTATCGAATGATTTTTTCCTCGTTTCAATTGTACAAAATCAAAAACAAAAATATTTCAACTGTTGGGCTTGTAAAGCTTAGGTTGAATCGGAGGACAGTGCACAAATCTTTATTTTATGTAGCCATCAATAATGTTACCGCTAAAAAAAAATCGTTATAACACAGAGCAGAGCCCCTTGGTACAACACACAAAATTTGTTTCTTACAAATGTTCGTTATTTTAGTTATCTAATGAATGTCTACAACATCGTCGTCATTTATGTATTGCTTTTCGCTTTACTGACCACAAGCACAATAAGAATCCTTTTAAGAGGCAGCAATTTGCAGTCTGATTTTCTAAATAAGCCAAAATTTGGGAAACATTTCGTATCGATATAGGGTACTTTTCGTCCACTTTTCCTTTTGCATGTGTCGATAGTAAAAAAAAAAAAAAAAAAAAAAGGATCCTCACTTCCCGATGACCAGACAATGTACCAACTCAGCTACATTTGAGCAGTTCTGTTACCAAGTAAATTTGCATCACATCCATCTCAATAAGAAGTTCATTTTTCCAGGGTGGGTTTACAGTCTGTACCAGTGAGGGTCTTTAACGAGGCAGTTTTAGGTAAGGGATGCTTTTAACTACGGTTGGGTAAGACACTGCTAGAGGTCTAGCGTGAACGACAACATTTAAGTTACTGCCAACCTGAACAACCGGCGCTACAGCCTTTACCAATCACCACACCCAGGTTGTGCTTTGCTCGTTGTTTTCTTTATTTATTTTGAAATGGGTGAGCAGATTAATACTGATACAGCGTGGGGTTTGAGTACGACCCTCACGACAACAAAAGTCATCGATGGTGATTTTGTGAATGCTGCAGTTCTACTTATTCCCGTGTTTAGTAAGAAAAATTAGAGAGGAATTCCGCCTTATGAAAGACGGCGTTTTGTAGTTCTGTCGTCAGCCGAACATGTTTCAGCATATTTCTTGCTACTTACAGTGGGTTTTTGTGTTTTATTTCTTTCTGTAAAAACGTTAATCACTGAAACTTTGGATACAAAATGAGTGATTATTGCCAAATATTTTATATTGTTTTGCGTACACTACAGAGCTGAAATATTTATCAATGAGTTGAGGCATTCTCTGTTGTTCATTTACAATATGTCTAAAGGTTCTAGTTTTATAGTAAATTTGGAAAGAAAGTGGATGTATACGTATCTCCCATGAAGCTATTGGTTATCTATGCTAATAGCTTTAGATCTAGTACGCAGTTTACAACATGTTATCTGCCAATATCAAAACTTTTTTTTTTATTATTTTCCTGTTTATTATGCATTTCCAACTGCCAGTCGCTATATATCGGGTTATGTAGCGTGCTAATTTAATGTTGCTCGTGTCGAGGTAACGCGCTTACATTTTTCACTGTGGTCATTACACTTGAATTTTCTAAGATTTGTTCGCCAAGAACGGATTTGATATGGCTATATGGTTTGCATTCGCTTCGAGGCATGTTTGTTTGGATTGGCGTGCGGATTTGAAGTGCTGTTGCCGTTCATGATATTTAGCTAGCTAGTGTGTGTGTGTGTGTGTGTGTGTGTGTGTGTGTGTGTGTGTGAGAGAGAGAGAGAGAGAGAAAGAGAGAGAGAGAGAGAGAGAGAGAGAGAGAGAGAAAGTGAGAAGAATTTTTAAGTCAGTTTCTATGTTGGTTGGGTGGTGGTTCTGTGCTATTAGGTGATCTGCAAATGTTGAGTTTGAATTGTTAATTTTCAGTGCTCTTTGACGTTCTGTATAGCTGGTTCTACATTCCTGCACGTTTGACACGCATAGACACAGTTGCAAGTCTGTTTTGCATTGTGTTGTTGATTCAGTCTGCTGAGTCCTTGGAGAGTCCTCGTCTCTTTAGCATATTGTCCACCTTGTGTGTTACTTTGTTGTTGGTCATCATGTGCCATTTGTTATTTACTGTCTGCTGATTTGTTGTGAGTAGTGTTGCATCCATGTGTATGTTTGTTTCCTGGTTATTTGTTGTCTGTTTTTGTATTTTGTTGTTTATTTTATCAACTGTCTTTGCATCATACCCATTCTCCTGTGCAGTTTGTTCAGTTCTTCTTCGTAGTCATGTTTGTTCATAGGTGTTTTGTTCAGCCTGTGCATAACCGGCTTCTTTATGAGTTATTAGGTGATTGGGTTGGTTATGAATGCTGGTACTGGTGACTGTAGTTTCCACAGATTGTGAGCTCATCTACATCTACATGGGTACTCTGCAAATCACATTTAAGTGCCTGGCATAGGGTTCATCGAACTACCTTCACAATTCTCTTGTATTCCAATCTCGTATAGCGCGCGGAAAGAACGAACACCTGTAACTTTCTGTACGAGCTCTGATTTCCCGTATTCTATGGTGGTGATCGTTTCTCCCTATGTAGGTCGGTGTCAACAAAATATTTTCGCATTAGGAGGAGAATGTTTGTTATTTTCCTTGTGTTTAGTGAGATCTAAGAAACTGAGTTTTCCATCTATTTGTGTTTCAGTGGTGAACTGCATTCGTGAGTGGGTAGTGTTTATGTCCTCATGGAGCTCTTTTATACGAGACCGAGACTCATCTATTTGGCAAGTTATATCATGAACATATCTGTACTAATATTTTATTCTGTACCTCTTTGGATTAGCTATTGACGATTCCAATGAAAACGTGTCTGACCTGCTTTCGCACAAGCACAACACACAGATGTAGGCTGCAGACAGCCGGCCCTGGAGGGCTTATGCCCTTACACCACTCCTCTCCCTTCGGGTTGCGTTCCCGTTTGCTTAGGTTCGTGGTCGACTGCCACGTTATAGGTCCTCACTATGTGTAGGTGACATGTACCACGCCAGCCACCGACAAAATGGCGAGATTTAGTGGTGATGTATGAGGTATGATGGCCGTCAGAACACCAAGACGAGATCTTACTTACACAGGAGACATAAAATCAAAATCTACGCTGACGAGCCCGGTACGTTACATACTTAAGACACTCGCGTTACCAGCAATTTCCTGTAGCGAACACTGATAGTAGAACCGATGCAATACGGCTGTGAGTACCATTAAAATCCATAAAACAATCTTTCACGCTCCTTAAGTCATAAAATTAAACGTGTTGTATCTGTTATTAACTTGTTAGCATTCGGTTTTATGGTTTTCGAGAAAGTGAGTTTATTGCAGCAACTTCCTTCACCAACGCTCGTAAGAAAAGTAATCTAACCGTTCTTTGAGATGCATCTGGGAGAGTGTAAATGTCTTAAAATGATACTGACTGAGTGCTTTCATTTTTATCATTTTTATGTGTGCAGAACATTTACTTTTTGTGATTTTTAACAGTCAGCATAGATTTCTTTCATGATTTACATTTCATTAGGGTTTTAAGTACCTAGACCAGTCCCATGAGGATGTCCTTGCAAAAATGATTAAAGGAAATGTGAGAAGCAGACTCGAGAATGGGCGGTTCTGCATTTGAGTCTTCTGTTTGTCGAATATGAGGTCCACTTTATGCGTGTTCTTCGCCTCCACCTTTCTTACAAACGTGTTTGACTGTGAGCTTATTTCCTCAACAGAGGAAGGAAGTATAAGGCAGAAGACGTAAAGTCTTGTTACACGGAGCTAAAAAATTTACTTGCACAGCGTCTTTCATACAAAAGAAAACACACGCAGTCCATCGACAAAGCAAGCTATTGTTAGCAGAGGAGTTTGCGTAAGCGAACAACCAATGTCTAAGGTCGGTGAATCGATTGACATTTCCTGAGGAGAAACGTATCTCTAGCAAACGAACAGTTGCCTGCTGCTTTCTGCGGACTGACCTTACCCGAAGCTGGTCATCAAGTGCGGTTACCTTGTTGCCATGAAAGATGTATCGGCCGTCTCACCCACTGAATTTACTTGCTGAAACATTCTCTCTTGGAATATTTGCAAACGAAATGGCTAATGGCTAATTCTAAAGATTAAACTGTTGAATGTGTAAAAGGTTTTTATTCAGTGAATAACTTCTAGTCTGTCTCTCCCCCCTTTCTGCTGTTCGTCATATTTTATCCTGTACTCTGTGTTGTCTTCGGTAATAGGGGTAAAAAAAAAAAGTTTTTAAAATCGTTTCCACTGTGGATTCGTCATTTTATATATATATATATATATATATATATATATATATATATATATATATATATATATGTTGTTACTGAGATGTGCTCGTATCCAACATTCATATATGATTTATGTAAGAACATGGTTTAGCTGTACTGCACGTTAAGATAACTGCAGTAGCGCAACTGTAAACGGACATTCTTATTCCTGCTACACTACGATACTGTGATCGTTATACGTTGACAGGAATATACTAGCTCTTGGTCTCAGTGTTTACAGATTTGTCGTACACATGACGACAGTTACATGCCTGGGATAGTAAATAACAAATGTAATAAATCGAGCATTATAAAGGTAATTTAGCGCTAGATGAACAGAGAAAAATCATCTTTTAATATCCTTTAATAAGTTTGTTTGTTTTCTCTCGACACTTTTGCCTGTCTTAAGAAGATACTCTAGCCACAGAAGTAGTATTCAATTCAGACAGAATACGTATACCTGACTATCAGTAGTGTAACCACCGACAGTTATGGGAGGCTTTCATTCAAACAGGATACGCTTCAGTTTGACACGTTACGCATACTTACGGCCTACGTTCCTATAATCTGACCAGGCAAAATGTGCGACTGCCTGCGCTGTGCTGCGGTGCCCTGTACTTTGCTTGTTTATCAAGGAATGAAGTCGTGCGGCTATCTTGGCATGTACTTCACTAGTTACATATTATGCCTTCGCTTTTTATTTGCTTGTTAAGATTTATAACCTATTTCACAGTGCCGTATTGACTAATTAAATGGTTCGCTTACTGAATAGTGATGGGCAGATCTGTAGCTGGGATGTCGTGGACTTCAATGTGGAGTTCCTGTGGGAGGAGAACTATGTATGTTCATCAGACAAGCTGCAAAAGTTTGGTAAATTTGGTAAATGGAAGTCCTGAACATGGGGGTAACTGTTCATTCATTGTAAATGACTGCTGGGTACGAATGGAGTACAGTGATGTTAGTGCTCATAGCGACGATGAGAGAAAAGTGAGAAAAGTGTTTTGATAACAAGTAGCCTGCGTCTATAGAATACCACTGGAGGCGGTGCCGAACTTCTCGTCCTCAGTCGAGGGGCAGATCAGCATCGACTGTGTCACGTTCTCTCGGTCCTTGAGACACTGGAAAGCAGATTCGAATATAACGCAAAAAATTTACGCAGATTCTGGCACTGTGTAACTGTATACCACTACTTCACTTCCTCTTCCAGCCATGTACTAGCTCTCAAATCTTTAGGGAACTTTGGTAATGTACCAGGGCACAGTAACAGTGGTTCTGCGGGGTTTTTCATTGCTTCGCTGGGGGTGGGGGAGGCAGATCGTATTACTTTGCTTTTCATCAAATAAACTGCTGCTTCAATTTCTAAATAATAACTGCTGCTTCAATTTCTAAATAATAACTGCAGTTCTGTCCAGTTATCTATCATAGGCCACACTTCATAACGGACTATGGAATGACCGCGCGGGATTAGCCGAGCGGTCTGGGGCGCTGCAGTCATGGACTGTGCGGCTGGTACTGGCGGAGGTTCGAGTCCTCCCTCGGGCATGGGTGTGTGTGTTTGTCCTTAGGATAATTTAGGTTAAGTAGTGTGTGAGCTTAGGGACTTATGACCTTAGCAGTTAAGTCCCATAAGATTTCACACACATTTGAACTATGGAATGACTAGAAATGGAACGTACGTTGAGACGATAACATGCCTTCGACGTCGATGTCATTAAAGGCAGTGGAATAACTCTGTTGATTAGGAAAGGAACAGAAAATCGGTCGAAGTGTGTTAAGCATCAGACAGATTTTCAACTTAAGTTGTTTACATAAAATGAAAATCAGAGTGATCGACTGGAGTTTGATTCATGTGTCTGCTAAATACCAGGGCGGTGCTCTAACCACTATTACGCCTTGCTGGGGAAAACAAACTGTGCCGTTCGGTTCAAATAGCTCTAAGCAACTTAACATCTGAGGTCATTAGTCCCCTAGACTTAGAACTGCTTAAACCTAACTAACATAAGGGCATCACACACATCCATGCCCGAGGCAGGATTTGGACCTGTGAGCGTAGCAGCAGCGCGGTTCCGGACTGAAGAGCCTACAACCGCTCGGCCGGCCGGCTGCCGTTCGGTACAGAGCGTTTGGGATAACGGTAAGAAAACATGTTATGACTGAAAATGAAATAAATCTAGCTTTCGAGGTTTACATTTGATCGCTCTGATGGCCGTAGCACTTGTTCTTCGGTGTGGCATTTACAGCTGACCTAGAGGACTCCGTCTCATAACACAAGACGATCGAGAAACCAGGACGACATGTGTGCCGTGTATCATATGTGTGTGTTTAGCAGACAAGGCAGGTCTCCTGGTGTTTTCCGCGCACGCACGCGCTGCGCAAACACGGCCACACGTGCTGTGCTGTTGCTGTCGCTGCCGGTCAACGACTCCGCCGACACGCTCTAATTTAGCAGCCTCGCACCTCGCACCTTCCACCTTACCGGAGGTCTAGCCGGCGCCGAGCGTTCCACGCACTCAGACACAAGCGCATGCAGCTAAACATTCCGCTTTGCAGTCCAAAGGGCCGTTCTTAATACGTGGAACTCTCGTCTCCAGCGACAGAGCGCACAAAAAGAAATGAAAACATCAGTATCTCCGTAAGTAAAATTGTCATGAACGCGAAGGACGCTTTACTATTGGAGGTGGAATGCCGTTGCCTTCACCCAGCTTTCGAACTGATTTAACCAGTCAGTTACAGCTGACATACATACAGTTCTGCGTGAATTGCAAACCAGGTGTGCCTTGGCCTTCTTCGCATTAACAAAGCGTTGCCAGTGGTGAGAGACGATAAATTACGTAAAAACGCCTACCAACGACAGGTAGTCAAACTCCGCACTTTTGTACTTGCATTCGAGCATTTACTCCACTGAGACACACATATGATTGTATGTTTCACGACTCTTCGTTTTTTAGTGTTTTCCTCGACTTGAGACATCAACAGTAACATCTATAAAGGTCTTAGAAGACGATCAAAAACACCACCAGTGAGTTAATTCTCGGCAACTTATTGGAAAGCAGCCACATATTTCCCAGATTCCTTAAAAACCATTTTTACACATTGACGTGGATTCTGATTGCAGGGAAGAATGGATGACAGCCCAAAAGTTAAACAAAAGAAAAAAACGCTTTCTGTGGAACGTGCTGTCCGTCCAGGAGAATAGTCGAGACCTCCTTCATTTCTAGTAAAGAAAAACATATATTATTCACTGAAGAGCCAAAGAAACTGGTACAGCTGCCTAATATCGTGTAGGGCCCCCGCGAGCACGCAGAAGTGCCGCAACACGACGTGGCATGGACTCGACTAATGTTTGAAGTACTGTAGTGCTGGAGAGCATTGACACCATGAACCCTGCAGGGCTGTCCATAAAGCCGTAAGAGTACAAGGGGGTGGAGATCTCTTCCGAACAGCATGTTGCAAAGCATCCCAGATATGCTCAATAATGTTATACCTTGGGAGTTTGGTGACTAGCGGAAGTCTTCAAATTCAGAAGGGTGTTCCTGGAGCCATTCTGTAGCAATTTCTGCACGTGTGGGATGTCGCACTGTCCTGCTGGAATTGCCGAAGTCCTTCGGAATACAAAATGGACATTTATGTACGCAAGTGATCAGACAGGATACAGCTACCGTAGTCGTAGCTGGGCGTATCAGGGGTGCCATATCACTCAAACTTCACATGCCCCACACTATTACAGAGCAGCCACCAGCAGCCAGTCTTCAAAGAAGGCCGTCTTGACAGTGTTCAGTGAGGTGGGCCTGCAGATTCGGTTTCTGCTGTGACTCCGTGAGGATCGTCTGATAACGATATACAACCCTAGTGAAGGGCAGAGAACTTCATATGACTGTGTCTTTATGATTATGCATGAACAAACAAACGGCTGTGCGAATAGGAGACAAGCCATGAAGTGCTGGGTCTTTTTGCTAATGAAGGGGATGCGTTTCTGGATTCAATTATTATCGGTGACGAATCATGACTACATCACTATGATCCTGAAGAAAAACGACCGAGCACAGTATGAAAAATTCAAAATTCTCCAACACCAAAACAGGAAAAAGTTGTTTCGCCTGCAGGGCAAGTGCTGGTGATCAGATTTTTTGACTGTCATGGAATGATTTACCAGCATCGAGTTCCCCGTCATCCCCCTCACACTACTATTAAACAGCAAAATATACTTCAGTACTGGCTAAACTGAGGGAGCACATTGCACGAAAACGACCAGAACTTTCTCGGACTGGGATGTGATTTCATAATTACAGTGCGCGGGCCGGCCGCTGTGGCCGAGCGGTTCTAGACGCTTCAGTCTGGACCACGCGACCGCTACGGTCGCAGGTTCGGATCTTGCCTCGGGCATGGATGTGTGTGATGTCCTTTGGTTAGTTAGGTTTAAGTAGTTCTAAGTTCTAGGGGACTGATGACCTCAGAAGTTAAGTCCCATAGTGCTCAGAGCCATTTGAACCGTGCGCGCCCTCACGTCGCAAATCAAGCCATGCAATTTCTGGCTCGGTTCAACATTTCCTGTCTAGCGCGTGTGTATTATACTCCCGATCTTGCACCCTGTGGTTCTATTATTCCCCTCACTAAAGGCACAGTTTTGGGGCATTCGAAGCTCTCTGCAGCAGAGTTCGAGAAAAGTGAGGCTGTTAAGAACCTGTCAAAGAATGGCCTGCACGTTGTGTTCGAGGACTGGCTGAGACGCTTTAAGAAGTGCATTCAAGCGGGAGGGGAATAAAATTGAAACTGTGTGCCGGACCGAGCCTAGAACTCTGTACCTTTGCCTTTCGCGTACAAGTGCTCTACCAACTGAGCTACCCAAACACGACTCACGACCACTCCTCATAGCTTTACTTCGGCCAGTACCTCGTTTCCTACATCTCAAACATCACAGTAGCTCTCCTGCGATTCCCTGCAAGACTAGAACTCTTGGAAGAAAGATTATTGCGAAGACATGGCTTAACCACAGTCTGAGGGATGTTTCTGGAATGAAATTTTCACTCTGCGCACAGTTTCAATCTTTCTAGGAGTTTCGTATAAGCGCACACTCCGCTGAAGAGTGAAAATTTCATTCAAGCGGAGAGTACTTTGAGATAGATCATGCTAACACTGAAATGGAGTAATAAACTCCGGTGATAAGTCAACTTCAGTCTTTATTAGCCCTCTGTGTGAGGGTCAAGCGATATTTTCTTTTTCTCATTATCTTCCTCCTTTTCTTGCTTTTGTTCTTTTGTTTCGTCTTTGACATTAATCTTTCTTTCCAGAATCACTACTTGAAGAGTAGCTCGCTCATGTGGATTTTAAATGTTTCCTTCTGTAGGCGTGTGTACTTTCTGTCGCTATGGCTGCACCTTATTCAAAATCTGGAGAGCGAATGTGTGGTATCAGTTTAACAACATGCGTGTTGCGTGTGTCAGATACACACACCTCTTAGTACGTGTATCGCAGTTCCCCACAAAAAATGATTTTCTAATTTCGATAGCCGTTATGGTACACAGAGCCGAAAGTCAAGAAGTGTCCACATTGCTTACCCTCCACTGCAGTACGGAAGATTCATTCTGGAACTATTTTGAATGTCTCTTACTCCGTCCACCTATACATTCTCAAAAGGAGTGACAGCTTCGGAAATGACAGAAATGTCCCAGAATTAATGCCGTCCTCGTTCTGTAGTCCAGTTGACAGGTCTTGACTCTGCTACAACACCTGCCGTGTCTCTCCTGTGTTGGCAACTGCCAACGTGTCTATATTCTCTTCTCTTTCTCTGATGTTGCTAATACGCGGCAAACAACAGGTTGTCGCCGGCACAAAAAGCCGTGACCAAACGCTTTCGAGCCGCGCGTGATCGACCTTGGCAATGGAGAACCCCTTCACGCCTGTGTCAATAGCACGGCCAGAACAAAGGAGACACTCCTACAGCACTTCACTGTTGGAATGTCGACATTGTGCCAGCGGCAAAATTTGCTTCGCACTGGGAATCCTGGAGGGTACATTTTCGTGCAGTATTACCAAGGACGAGAACTGAAAATTTGTTTCGGTGTTTCTCAACACGTGAGAGAGGAGACGTGAAGTTCGACTTTCCGCATTGGAGTGTCGCGCTGAAACGTATTTCTCAAGACGATCCAAGTGTTCCTTCCGAAAAAAAACGCTCTCATAGTAGTTTGTGATATCTCAAAAGAAACAGCTCACAAAACATGGCTGCGTTTGCCTAATGTGTAGCCGATTCTGTCCGTCACCCTAGCGATGTAAGGTGGACAGCCCGTACCCAATATATCCTCTTCGGAGGTGTCACTTCGCTTGGTGTTAGATTTCGTAACACTTCTTCTTATATATATGGTGGAATAGCTGTTGTTTCTCTGAGCGCGTCCTATGTGTTGCATCTCCCGTTCGGCCGGCCGGCGTGGCCGAGCGGTTCTAGGCGCTTCAGTCTGGAACCGCGTAACCGCTACTGTCGCAGGTTCGAATCCTGCCTCGGGCATGGACGTATGTGATGTCCTTAAGTTAGTTAGGTTTAAGTAGTTCTCAGTTCTAGGCGACTGATGACCTCAGAAGTTAAGTCGCATAGTGCTCAGAGCCATTTCAACCATTTCATTTCTCCCGTTCGAGGTGCTACTGCTCGAATTTCATTTGGTGTGCATTAAGATCGTATCAATCATACCTCTTTTATCGTTCAGCTGATGATTTAAAGGTTTGTGCATGTATCGATCCGTGTGTGTTGGTTTCCGATACTCGCAGTGGCCCAGCATCTAATCATTTCTTGTAGCCGGCGCTTATATAAGTAACCTGTTTATTATTTCTGTACAAATGTTCATAACTGCTTAATACATTTATGTCACTGCGAGACCAGACTGTCAGTGCTGTCATGGCAAAATGTTTGCGGTTGCCTTTAGAACCTTGGTGGTACCCAGCCGTCCACCTCTTCAGCCGAAGCAAAACGACGACAGCGAACGTCTTTCTTCAGGACTCCAAAAATTCGGAATTAGCATGAGGAGAGGTCGGGACTGTATGGAGGACGTGTCCTCCAAAAATATGGAATTCGCTTGAAGCTGGATCATGAATGTATGGAGGATGTGTCGGGGCTTCCTAGCGAACCTTCTGCAGAGTAATCGAAACAATCTTGAAAACATGTGGGCCCGCTCACATCGTCCATACAGTTCCGATCTGTTCCCAACCATTTTCTCTAATTTTGAAACCCTGAAGAGAGACATTTGTGACCTTCGAGTTTCTTGGGACGAGGAATTGTATGCCTGGGTACAATCGTAGTTCTGCAGGCAACCATCAACATTTTCCATGAAGGCGTTGACCGTCTTGTCTCACACTAGAATAAATGACTTAACAGTTACGGCGAATACTTTCGAAATAATAAACAGTTTACTTAATTTTTTCCATCAGCCTAGTTTTCAGTTGACTGATTCTTATAGAAAATTTAGCTGTTGATCTTTTCCTTGATGCATAATCTCGACGTGGAGAGTTTTGATGTTCTAGAGATACTGAGCTGTTCCTCAGAGTGGCTTCAGACGACGAAACATGTCATCGACGTCCTGCCGGGCTCGACTCCAGTCCGCCACGACAGTGCAGCATCAGTATTTGTGAATGCCAGCCACTCGTGCTAGCGAAACGTCAGGCAAGTCGTTAAACAAACGTCAGCCGAAGATTCCGTGACGCAAGACAATAGGAAATATGTCAACAAGTGTCCACGAAAGCCTCAACAATTTCATACTAGAATATAAATTTTAAGGGGTTCCCTGTACTCAGATACTTCAGGTAGACGGCTAGCTGGTTGAATGATTAGTGCGGCGTCCACTCCTCATGATAGATATCTGCAGCTACATATGTACACCGCAAGCCACCGTATGGGGCATGGTGGAGGGTACCTTGTACCACTATTAGTAATTTCCTTTCCTGCTCCACTCGCAAACAGTGCCAGAGAAAAATGGCTGTCTATATTTCTCCGCATGGACGCTAATATCTCTTACCTTATCTTCGTGGTCCTTACACGGAATGTACGTTGGCGGGAGTAAATTCGTTCTGTAGTCAAATTCAGATGTCGATTCTCTAAATTTTCTCAATAGTGTTTCGCTAAAACAACGTCGTCTTTCCTCCAGATATTCCCATCTGAGTCCACGAATCGTCTCCATAATCCTCGCGTGTTGGTTGAACGTACCGATGACAAATCTAGCAACTCGCCCCTGAACTGCTTCAGTGTCTTCCTTCAATCCGAGCTCTTGGGGCTGTTGAGGAGCTCAGGCGCTCGAATAGTACTTAAGAGTGGGTAGCACTAGTGTTCTGTACGCGACGTCCTTCACAATGAACCATAAATTTCTAAAATTCTCCCAATAAACCGAAGTCGACCATTCGCTTTCCCTACTACAGCCCTTACGTGCTCATTTCATTTCATATCGCCTTGCAACGTCACACACAGATATCTAATCGATATGACTGTTTCAAGTAGCACACTACTGTATTCGAACATTACAGGATTGTTTTTCCTGCTCATCCGCATTAACTTATATTTTTCTACATCAACAAACAGCCACTGATTGCTGGCCACTCTGTGTGTCAGAGTGTCAGATTATTTATGTATATAGAAAATAAGAGGGGCCTATCAGTTTTCCCTAGGGCACTCTTGACGATACCCTTGTCTCTGATGAACTTTCGCCGTCGAGGAAAATGTACTGAGTTCTGTTACTTTAGGAGTCTTGGAGCCACTCACGTATATGCGAACCTGTTCCGTATGTTCGGGCCGGCCTGTGTGGGTTCTAGGCGCTTCAGTCTGGAACCGCGCGACCACTACAGTCGCTGGTTCGAATCCTACCTGAGGCATGGATGTGTGTAATGTCCTTAGGTTAGTTAGGTTTAAGTAGTTCTAAGTTCTAGGGGATTGATGACCTCAGATGTTAAGTTACGTAGTGCTCAGACCCATTTGAACCGTATGTTCGGACTTTCGTTAATAGTGTGCATTGGGGCACCGCGTCAAAGACTTTCCGTAAGTCTAGGAATATGGAATCTGCTTGTTGCCTGTCATCGATGGTTTGCTGGATATCGTACGAAAGAAGAGGAACCTGAGTTTCACACAAGTGATTCTTTCTGAATCCGTGCTGATTTGGGAACAGAAGTCTTTTCAGCTCAAGAAAATATATTATACTAGAGGACCAGGCAATGCTCTGCAATTGCTAAATACTTAAAGGAATTGCATATACACCTCAGATTCCGCGTCCCTTTTTTCTCTGCCCATTTCTCTCACTGTGCATCTCCTCCTCGACCCATCGCCCAGTACATAACTTCCTCCCCCTTGTCTCTGTCCAGATCCTTCTCCCCCTTCTCTATCTCCGTTGCCGCCTGAGTATCGTGTAAAAATTAGTAGTAAATCGGTCAAGACCTTTTCGAGATTTCTCGTTAACACTGTTTCCCTTATATATTGCACATATGTTATATATATGACTGGCTTTTTGTTATGAAAGCAAGTGATAGTAGAACTGTCAAAAGCAATTTTTTAAATTTTTTTCATACCAAAAATATCATAACCATCCATAATTACGAACGCAAAGAAACCACAAATACAAATTTTTTGAGCCGTTCTGAAGCGATAATCTTCCACAATTGATTTTAATTTCCGACGTTTCCGATGGATTTTCCAAAAAAAATGACTTCCACGCAAACCTTACGAACACAACAAAGACAAAAAGCAATAAATCTGTCGAGCCGTTCTTCATTAATGATATTTCATACATGTGGTAGGTGATGTTCATTTCCACTTTCTCCGTCCGATTTTCAAAAAATTTTCTTTCATACATTTTCCTGCCATCAACGAACACGACCAAGAAAGGTCAGGCCATTCTCAAGTCATGATCTTCCATACGTATGGCAACTGCCATTTATTTGTATAGATTCTAACAAAATGGTTCAAATGGCTCTGACCACTATGGGACTTAATACTGGAGGTCATCAGTCCCCTAGAACTTAGAACTAATTAAACCTAACTAACCTAAGGACATCACACACATCCATGCCCGAGGCAGGATTCGAACCTGTGACCGTAGCGGTAGCAGACTGAAGCGCCTAGAACCGCTCCGCCACACCGGCCGGCTAGATTCTAACAGAATATGCTCAAAGATTCTGCAGCAAATCCATGTTAAGGATATTGGTCTATGGTTGCCAAAAATATAAGTGTCAGTATCAGTTCTTCTGTCAACAACACATCGGGGAATTTTAGTAGTGATGATCACGACCGGTCGCAAACACGTGTTAGCCTTCACACGGCTGCCAGCGTTCGTAATCCCCCAGCACCCCAGTCCACCCCACTCTGTATGCTCGACAGTTGTTTGTAACCGCAGTAAACGCGGCGCAGGGTCGTCACTTGTTTCCGGAGGCTGGTGAGAGGCGGAGTGCGCGGCGCAGGGCGGGGGCGGGGCCCAGCGGCGGCCAGGCCTCAGAGCGCTGAGGGACGAAAGCAGCCGCTGCGGAAGCGGCCGCGCCCGGGCCGGGGACGACCTGCTCAGCGTCGCGCGCAACAGGTCTGCGCCGTCCGCCCGAGAGCCGCTGACAGGCCGGTTATCTGCCGTCGCTGTGACCTGCTACAGACGGAAACCAGCACCTCAGCTGCGGCCCTCGTGATCGCCATTATTTGATCTTCGGTCGGTGTCATGCCTGTTGAAAAAGACTCCAATTAGTTGCGCTTCTTTGATGTATGTGTCTTACGACAATTTCAACTGGCGCTTCTCCATTGTTTCCTATTCTGTTCAACTTCCTTCATCTGTTTGTATCTTCACCCTCTCGTAATGTCATTCCAATTCTCTTCTTGTCATTCCTCCCGCTTTTACCTACACAGTTCTTTGTCACAGACAGTTCGTAGGCAGTACATGTCCCATCCAAAACATTTACCTCTTTCTAGTAGCTTCCAATAATCTTCTTTCTTCTCCTGCTTTCTCCATTTCTTCTTCATCCCTAAGATTGTCATTCCACTTCACCTTAAGCATTCTTCTCCATAGCGACATTCCAGAACTTTCTAAACATCTATTTTTCTAACTGTCCGTGTTTCGCTGCGGTATGACAGTACACATCAGACATGACATTCAGCAAATATTTTCCTGGCCGGCCGGGGTGGTCGAGCGGTTCTAGGCGCTACAGTCTGGAACCGTGCGACCGCTACGGTCGCAGGTTCGAATCCTGCCTCGGGCATGGGTGTGTGTGATGTCCTTAGGTTAGTTAGGTTTAAGTAGTTTTAAGTTCTAGAGGACTGATGACCTCAGCTGTTAAGTCCCATAGTGCTCAGAGCCATCTGAACCAAATATTTTCCTCCACTCCATTGCAGTTCTTCTACAATTACTAACAACTTCGCAATTTCAAATGGTCTCTTTCCCATAGATATCCTTCTCCTTCCTTCTTCTGTGCAGCTTCAATTCCTTGTCATTAAATTTCGCAGGTATAGAAAGGGTTTTACTTCTTTCCTCATTTTCCCCATCTAGGTAATTGTTAACTGGAGCTTCCTTCTTGATTATTCTCATCACCTTCGTCCTTCCTATATTTAACTGCGTTCCACATTCCTTGCCTCTTCTTCCAGTACTTTCCAGCTCCGCCTTGCAGCACTCTTCAACATCTGTAGCTCCTCTCTTGATTTTACTAGCACTGCTCGACCATTCACGTAATTTATAGTGTTTAAACTTTTTCTTCCAATTACAATTCCTTCTGCATCCTCTACGGCCGTACCTATCAGTTACTCTGCAAATATGTTGAACAGCTTTGGTGACAGTGACCGTCCTTGTATTAAATCTTCCGTCTCCTCATTTCCTACTGTCACTTTCTGCTTTATGTACATTTCCTTTATTAACCTTCTATACTTCATCTAAAATTCTCAGGAGTATACACCAGTTGATTCTGTCGGAAGCCTTCTCCCAGTCGATAAAACAAATATACGCCTCCTTGCTCATTTCCATCATTCTTTCTCTACTCGGACAGCCTATAGTATCTCTTGTTCCTTTACCTTCTCGGAACCCGATCTGGTCACTCGCAGTATTTTCTTCAATTTTCTTTTCACCCTTAGAATCATTCTCATTATAGCCTTTGTAACATGACTGATAAAGGTAATTGTTCCAATTATATTAGTAAAATAAATTCGTCAATATTAATTTGATAATAGTTTTTACAGTCGTCAGAATGTATTTAGAAGTTCCATAAACACGTATGTGCTGTTCGAAATTTGAATCAGTGTCATCTTCCTTCTTACATAACTCCCCCCCCCCTTTCCATATAAAGAAAAACGATAAATAAGAAAATTTTAATATGGGCACTTGGTCCATTTGGAGCACCATTTGGAAAAAATTAATTTCAGCGACGAATATACAATGATCTCTTATGTCTGAAACGGTCATCAGAATGTGTTATTGTATCCATGACATCATAGCTTTATTTGGTCTTAAACACTGCCCTTTCGAGTGGCATGTTGATAATTCACCCAGGATGGTAGGCTGACCTCAACAAAACTTGAGCGTTTCGATTTCATAGTTAAATGAAACAGAATAGGGGCAAACATATACAATGAACCGCCAAAGAGACTGCTATAGGCATGCGTATTCACATACAGAGGTATGTAAAAAGGCAGAATACGGAGCTGCGGTGAAATGAAATGAAATGAGCGTTTGGCGTCATTGGCCTGGAGGCCCCTCGCGGGGCAGGTCCGGCCGCCATATCGCAGGTCTTATTACATTCGGCGCCACATTGGGCGACCTGCACACCGGATGGGGATGAAATGATGATGAACACAACACAACACCCAGTCCCTGAGCGGAGAAAATCTCCGACCCAGCCGGGAATCGAACCCGGGCCCAGAGGACGGCAATCCGTCACGCTGACCACTCAGCTACTGGGGCGGACCGGAGCTGCGGTCGGCAACGCCTGTATAAGACAAAGCCAGAGAGACTGCTATAGGCATGCGTATTCACATACAGAGGTATGTAAAAAGGCAGAATACGGAGCTGCGGTCGGCAACGCCTGTATAAGACAAAGTGTCTGGCACAGTTGCTAGATCGGTAACTGATGATACGATGGCCCGCGAAAGGCAAAGGTCCCGAGTTCGAGTCTCGGTCGGGCACACAGTTTTAATCTGCCAGGCAGTTTCATATCAGCGTACACTCCGCTGCAGAGTGAAAATCTCATTCTGGAAACATCTAAGTGAGTTTGAATGTGATGTTATAGCCGGTGCACAAGCGATGGGACACAGCATCTCCGAGGTAGCGATGAAGTGGGGATTTTCTCGGAGGACCATTTCACGAGTACGACCATTTCACGAGTGCGGTCATTTCACTAGTGTACTGTGGATATCATGAATCCGGTAAAAAATCAAAGCCCAGACATCGCTGCGGCTGGAAAAAGATCCTGCAAGAACGGAGCCAACGACGACTCAAGAGAATCGTTCAACCTGACAGAAGTGCAAACCTTCCGCAAATTGCTGCAGATTTCAATTCTGGGCCATCAAAAAGTGTCAGCGTGCGAACCACACAACGAAACATCATCGATACGGGCTTTCGGAGCCGAAGGCCCACTCGTGTACCATACCATAGACGAGTGAACGACACAAAGCTTTACGCCTCGCCTGGCCCCGTCGACACCGACATTGGATTGTTGATGACTGGAAACATGTTGCCTGGTCGGACGGGTCTCGTTTCAAATCGTATCGAGTGGATGGACGTGTACGGGTACGGGGCCAACCTCATGAATCCATGGACCCTGCATGTCAGCAGGGGATTGTTGAAGCTGGTGGAAGCTCTGGACTGGTGTGGGGCGTGTGCAGTTGGAATGATACAGGACCCCTGATAAGTCTAGATCCGACTCTTGACAGGTGACCCGTACGTAAGCATCCAGTCTGATCACGTGCATCTATTCGCGTCCATTGTGCATTCCAACGGATTAGGGCAATTCCAGCAGAACAATGCGACACCTCACACGTCCAGATTTTCTACAGAGTGGCTCCAGAAACAGTCTTCTGAGTTTAAAAACTTTCGCTGGCCACCAAACTCTCCAGACATGAACATTATTGAGCATATCTGGGAGGCCTTCGAAAGTGCCGTTCAGAAGAGTCTCCACCCCCTCGCACTCGTATTGATTTATGGACAGCCCTGCAGGATTCATGGTGTCAATTACCTCCGGCACTACGTCAGATATTAGTCGAGTCCATGCCACATCGTGTTGCGGCACTTGTGCGTACTCACGGGGGCCCTACACGAAATTCTGCAGGTGTACTACTTTCTCTGGCTGTTCATTGCATTATGATTGTTCCGTACGGTCCAGTCCGATCGCACAAACGTTGACGCGATGTGGCGTGTAGTAAACACATTGAAGTCACATTACTGCTGGCGATCACAGTGGCGTGGTATTCGGAAGCATAACGTTTCAGATACTCTTTATACAAAAAGAATTCAAGTTCTCCGCGGCTTCTCTACATTAATTAATGCTAATAACGTTGTGTTCCTTCGGTCCAAACATGGACGATTATTATCTGTCTCATCACTCTGCTACCGTATTTCATTGCCCAAAACGTTGTCTCCCATTAAAACCCAAACGCAGTTCACTACACCTGGAGTTGCACCGAAAATGAGAATTATGGACTATTTCATTCCTAGCAAAGGATTTCGTTCTAGACTAAAGAGTTTACGGTCCGATCAGAAAAAATAAGGTACCATAACACAGCTGTACATAGTGTGCTTCAAGTTCTGCGAGCGTTATCAAACTGTCTCATCGATTTGAACAGTCTAACAAAGTTATTGATTGTGGACTGAAGTGGGAATGACGAGTAGCAATGGGTGACCACAAGACCTAGAATACAGTATTCACTGTCGCCCATGTTGTGCAATATTCTTTGACTTCCGGAAGGCGTTCGATACAGATGCTCCCTTTCGTCTAATGAACAAAATACGAGCGTACAGAATACCAGAGCAAATGTGTGATTAGGTTAAAGAGATGGTAGCAAACAGAATACAGCACGTCTTTCTTGACGGTGAAGAAGCTTCAGATATAAAAGTAACTTTAGACGTACCCCAAGAAAGTGTTATAGGACCATTACTGTTCACTCTATATATGAGTTATTTCTTAGTGGTTTCTCGCGGTTGCTCTCGAATTTATTTTATACAATTAAGTCTCAACGGTAGAAAACAGCAGTGAAAAGTAGGAAAACCTGCAGTAGGTCGATGTTTGGTTTAAGTATGGGGCAATCGACCCTCATCATAAACATAGCTTTGGCAGAAAAGACCAGTTGTTGTACGATTACACAATTTCCGAACAAGCACTAAAAGCAGTAAGGTTCACTAACTTTCTGGGAGTACGCTTTCGGAGCGATTTCAAATGAAAGGACCACATAAAATTATTTGTAGGAAAGACAGATGCCAGAGAGATTCAATGGGAGAATTCTCAGAAAGTGACGGCCACCCAGGAAGGAAGTAGCTTACAAAACCATTGGCCGATCGATACTCTAACGTTGCTCTTGAGTTTCACACCTGTACCAGAACATACTGATAGAGGAGATCCAAAGGAGGACAGCCCGTTTCGTCACAGTTTCATTTAGTAACCGCGAAAATGGTTGTCCGGTTTCAGTCGCAGACGCTGCAAAATACGCGTTGTGCCTCAGGGGGTGGGTTACTGTTAAAATTTGCAGAGCTTTATCTAGATGAATGAGTTACTTCCCACTAACATATGTCGAAAAGTCCATGAAGATAAAAGTAGATACACTCTAACTTACGCGATATTTTACCAACATTTGTTCTTCCCGCTCACGTTTCGAGACTGGAACAGGAAATGCAGAAGTGAAAATGTTACACAAAATGTCCATCCACCATACACCGTAAGGTGGATTGCAGAGTACAAATGTGGATGTAGACGTATGGTGAGCTGTGCGCTCAAACTTAAGTGCGATTTCATGCCTACATTCAGTCAGTTCGCGAAATGACTACATCTCTAAAGCTCATTTTTTTGCCATGAAGTCAGTGTCAAGTATATTTTGTTGGGGTGTCACAGCAGCTGTCTACACCCTACTCCAGAGAATGCTAGTGTTGTAGTTCCAACGTTCTGCATCGAGAGATACGCAGTTTTGTCATAATAAGGATTTAGAGGAGATTGTAATTCAATGCAGGAAATTATAAGGAATGTAACATGTTACCCAGTTTTCACATTGGCGTGAGATGCGAGGAAAAAGATTTGGATTCCGGAAAAATGTCGATATAGTAATCGAACTGCCTGCAGTGGTTCAAATGGCTCTGAGCACTATGGGGCTTAACTTATAAGGTCAACAGTCCCCTAGAACTTAGAACTACTTAAACCTAACTAACCTAAGGACATCACACACATCCATGTCCGAGGCAGGATTCGAACCTGCGACCGTAGCGGTCGCGCGGAACCAGACTGTAGCACCTAGAATATTCAATGAAAATCTTCTGCGGTCTATAGTGAATGTTTTTTTTATGAATAAAGTGTGTCTCATATTATCAGAGAGACTACTAAAGAATGGGATACAACTCGTCGGCTTTGACCGATGGTGTGATAAGTTACCACAGATGATGCATTGCAAAGATTTAAAAGCGTAGACAGATGTTGACAAACGAACGATTTTAGACAGAGAAAACAGATCGTGGACTTACACGTACATCCATTTTTTCGAACATAATGTTAAGTACATCACGTTCTTCACGGTAGAAAAGACTAGTATCCTGTTCTTCAGTTGACGTATATAGGTCAATGCCTAACATTGGCGTGGAATACCTCAATTGATATATATTACGTACGTCGGTTTTTTCGCCTTCTCTAAGACTAGTATCAGCTGAAGAATAGAATACTAGGATACTAAACCTGTTGAATATACGTCAGCTTAAGAATAGGATATCAGTGCTAGCGAAGGCGAAAACAGCGACGAACGTAAAATTAGTATCCTGTACTTCAGGTGACCTACATGGTCAGCAGAGGAGTAGAAAACGACATTCGTAGTTAACCAGGGGTACAGGATGCCAGTATTCCGTACGTCGTTTTTTTTTGCTTTCGCTGGTAGTAGTCTCCTGTTCTTCAGTTGATCTACGTAGCACAAGAAACGAATCAATTGCAGAGCAAACAGAAATTGGAACAACACACTATCAGAAAAGGCATAATTAAAAACATGTACGTAAATGATTTAAAGTTATCAAAAGCGACAAAAAATGTTCTAAATATTTCCCTCTTAATAACACATCATTTATTTCTGTTTATGATTATGACACTTCGCCACAGGAGACAACCGATTTTTTATCTATGGCTCGAAAATAAACACGTTAATATCAGTGACTAAAATATGTCACTGGATACGGCCGACGATTTGTATCCCATTCTTGAGTTGACCCTTATCAAAATAAACTGTCTCAAATTCATCGCTTTGGTGAAATCCTTCTATGTTTTTCCATTCTAGATATTTAACAAATTAATAAAAGCATCTCTCTTACGAAACATTCGCTACGATAACAGTATGGCTTAGCAGAGAGTTATGTCTGGTTTTAGAAATTCTTTGTTTACTTGGTCGCCATGACATTCTCTCGTGCTAAAGCTGCTGTCAGTAACAGACATAGCTTCGGGAAATTATTGATGCCTGGTGACGGTGAGTTTGATTCTGGAGAAAGTTACTTAAATTTTATTGCTCCTGTACCGTATCTACAACAGACATTCTCTCTCCATCCAGAGAATGCAGTTACTGTTCGCGTATATTAAAGAATTGGTTTTGTGTTAAGTATTTTAGAGTAGCATGTTCTTAACTCATTTCCGTCTATCAGTGTTCGTAGAATTGCTATTTTGCTCTCGTATCTGCTGCATTTGAATGCGCGGAAATTAACGACTCACACAACCTGTGACGTGCGAAGAGCTTTAAAGTGTTTCACTCGAAATACCATTCAAAATTCCTTTTGTAATCGTTGCCATGTCTTTACGATTTAAATCAAATGCAGAAAACCTTCTTGCTTTCCCTCCTCACTGTTATTAACATTCTTTGCAGGAACTGAAACAGCAGAATTTTTTTTATGGGTATTCCTCACTTCGTATAAAGAGACCCCTGATGATAACGTGCTGCTGAGCTCAGCAAGTAAACAACAAGAAAGGGCTGCGTCTTTCAGACATGTTGTATTTCAAATTTCGAAATTGTGGAATGTATTTTTTGATCGAATTTGTATCCTCAAGGTGCTGTTGCACGGACAATATTTTAGGTCAGTGTGTGGCCGCAATAGTGATGGCGTCAACATTTCTACAACGTGCGATGTGGGTGCAATACACGGCTACACTGTGGCGCAGCGTATCAGTATTGTTGGTGAAGTGGATAGCTGCCGAGGTATGGTCAAGTTTTTGCCATTGTTGTCAACAAAGGGGGTATAAACTACCTCCGCTCTTGCATATAAATGATTTCCTCCCCTCCCCCCCCCTCTCTCTCTCTCTCTCTCTCTCTCTAGATTTAGACTGTTATATAACATCGGGTCAATTGCCAAAGATGACATTTGGGAAGTTTTCTCAGGTTGTTTTGAGGGCGAGAAAGTTTGTGTACGGTTTTGTAAGCCACATAATCGCTGAATTTATTTACAGAATCTTGTTGCCGTGTGCTCAAGTATAAATGCATGCACATATCACAAAAAAGATTGAAATTACTGTATATTTTTTACACATGTTCTGCAGCTGTGCTGCATTTTGTGTACACTAATGTATTGTTTACATATGCAACGTAGTTTGTTTCATCAAAGTTCTGCATGGCATATGCCTTAAGACATATGATATTCCAAGAATTTTGAGAAGTTGGAGATGGCTAAAAATGGTTGCATCATACTTGCATTTCCGAAACGTCAGGAGCATAAGATCATTAGTTTTAGTTGCGACTGAAAACTTAGTTGCTGGATGGAAGGTTGGGTGAATTTCGTCTTTTTAGTCTGAGTATTATCTAATAACTGATTCAGTTTTTGTTTGCTACGATAGGAATTACGCCAGTAATTGTGTTTGTTGCTTTCTGGAAATTTTAAATGAAGTATGCTGTCATGCGAAAATATGGATTACAGACAGAGAGGCGTGTAAGTTCCCGCGAACAGATGGAAACTTGTTTTAAATTATGACTTAAAATTGTAATAGGAATATTCAAAGTAAAATGTGGGATACGTAAAAACTCCATGAAACACTCTTAGTATGCTCTTATACAAGGGTAGTTAGTAGTTTGGGTTTATGTAATGAGCAAATAATAAACTCACTTTAGGAGAAAGGTAGTTTACCTGGGCAATGTTTTAAACTTCATGCCACAAGGTAGAATATCAGGACACAGGTCACAAGACCGTTTCGTAGAAGACAGTTAGCTGATAAATTGTTTTTCCTCTTACAGATCTCGTTAATTTGGTTTACACACATAACAGACACTGGTGAACTGTGCAAACAAGAAGGTTAAGTATTAATTTCATAAACTGACGATCATCCAGCAACTTCGTTGCATATTCAACTGGCTGGTAGGTTAGGTTGTAATGCACCTAATCCGTCACTCTGAATTACTTATTTGACCCACGTAACGCATTTTTTATTCCACTTATTTCCAATATATGTTTCACAATATGTAACATAAAATTGACATAAAAGCAAGCTTTTTCTAAATTTTTTCTCTTACCTCTGTTTTCCGGAACGTGTCTCCAAGTGATGATGCAATTTTTCTTTATTGGACAGGTCTTAAACGTGAAGTTGGGTTGGGTTGCTGTGTGTGAGGAGACAGGACAGAGAGGTCATCGGTCTCATAGGGTTAGGGAAGGAAGTCGGCCGTGCCCTTTCAAAGGAACCATCCCGGGATTTGCCTGGAGCGATTTATGGAAATCACGTAAACGTGTAGTGAAGGATGTATTAAAGCACACCAAGACTGATCCTAAACGGATTCCTCCAGATCATTTGTTGTTCCGAATGTCACGCTCAGTAGACCGTCTTGCAATGGAGAATTTGTATGTATGTGGTACAGTCATTGCCGAAAGACGACTTGTATCAAATATTCGTTCACAGTAATCAGGGGTAATTCTGCTTTTGGATATAACTCCTAAACATTAACAGTTGAACGTAATTTCGTAGTTATTTAACACATTATCTGCCTCTATCCAATATCACGCCCATTGGTTTCGACAGTATGAAAAGATGGCGGAGGGTTGTTCAGTGGTAGCCAGTGATAGATGGAGGAGGAGGATAACAAGAACAAAGAGAAGGGCGAAGAGGAGGTGGTGGACAAAGAGAGGGAAAGGAGGTGATATACAGAGAGAGGGGAGAAGAAGACATATACACAATTTCCAAACATATTTAACAAATGCGAAGCATTGCCAAGTTTGCTAGTCAATAGATGCTCAATAAAAGAAGCGTTCAACTGTTAAAACCGAAAAAAATCAGTCCTACGCTATGTCCTTTATGAAAAAGAACGTGGCATTCTGCTGCAATTCATGTTAACATATCTGACACTTTCAAATTAGTAAATTTTATGAATAAAAGTCAGCCAGTTGTCTGTACTTCGGATTTTAGATTTTATTTCCGATACATATCGGAAATAAAACAAAACCCGAAACACAGACCGCCGTGGAATTTTTATTCATAAACTATACATCTTCTCTTGTATTATTGGTTTGTTAAAACATGAAGTGCTTCGTTTCTTGCGTCTCTGTAGCTATACTCCTCGCACGACGTATCCCATAGTCAGTTACATTCTTCAAACATCTTGAGAAAATTTGTCGTCAAAGTTTCGTAAGCCTTGCACTCCGTCATGTTGTACTTGAATTAAAATAACTTTGTGATAACGTTCTGCTAGTCAAGTGGTAGCGGCTAGCCGCCAAGCAGGCGTACCTTTTCCGTGACAGTCACGCGGTCGCTATGTTGTCTGTTTTGGAAATACGTGCGTTGTCAAGTATGGCTGGCTGCACGTTGACAACATTGCCCCCTGCCACTGCAAACTGTCAATCATAACATTATTGCATTCGAGCCATAGCCATAATATTTTAATAGCGTTTATTCCTGCGTGCAGTGACACTGATGACCTCAGATGTTAAGTCCCATAGTGCTCAGAGCCATTTGAACCATTTCAGAGGCGTGTGGGTTCAAACCTTTTTATTCTATGTTCCTTGCAGTGACAGAAGACTAGCTTCTGTCGGGCGGTTGGTGCGACAGCGCTACACACGGCAGAATTTATTTGCTGATGAAGTGGGCGTATCAAATAGATAGACCAAACCGACCGTCTGACAAAGTAAAATCAGTCGCCCAGAAAGCCTGCACATGTACAGTTTGCTGCTCGGTCAGCCGATAAAACTGAGCGTGTGATAGCGAGCCGAAACAAACCAATATCTGTCTAAAGTCGATTCTGCTACTTCCATAAACAACAGCGGCTTCTGTTTTCTTGCACTGCGCTATGCGATTAGGACGTATGCTGCTGTCAGTCATCCAGCATGAGCATGTCCGCATTGTATTCCTAGTTGTGTGAACTCAGTATTTGATCTTTTGTAGTATTTGGCCGTTTGTTTGAAACTGCAAAGACATACAGACTTGATTGAAGACGGCCATCCGCCAGGAGGCGCACTGATGCAACGAAGCACAACCGATGGATTATTAGATCACTGTTGCCGTCGTGCAGCTCATTCTTCCAACTGTTCTCTTCCTTCTCAAACCTTCATCTAAAATCTTGCAGTGCACTTAACATAGTCACCTACACTAGAGACATTTGCGTTACTTGATACGTGAGCCTCCGAAATGGCGTCAGCAAAACGCTCGCACTACGCCGTATATTACTCGAATGAACATGTAAATAATGATAATTGTTAACGGCACGTGATATAAATATATACTAAACACTGCTGTTACCAAATAAAAGGCGGATATATAATTTTACAATAGACATGCTAATAGACATGCTCATGTGTTGTTTTCGCAGCATTCAGTACGAAGATTGATTTGATACAGCTGTTCATGCAATCCTGTACAGGCCTCTTCGTCCCTACGTAAGAGATACAACCTACATTCATTTGAACCTGCTCACTGTAACCAAGCCTTAGTGCCCTAGTACAATTTTTAACGCTTACAATTCCCTCGAATACCGAACTGACGATCCTTTGGAGCGTCACGATGTTTCCTATCAACTGATACCTTCTTTCAGTCAAGTTCTGTCATAAATGTCTTTTACTCGTCAATCAGATTCAGCACCTCCTTGTTAGATAACCAGTCTACTCTTCTAATCTCCATTACCCTCCTTTACCATTCCATTTCAATTCATCCTTTCTTTTTCTCTATTGTTTATGGTCCAGCTTTCACTTCTGTAAAAGTCTACACTCCGGACAAATACCTTCAGAGAATTCCTATCATTTAAACTGATAATTGCTGCTAACAAATGTATTTTAATGTATGCTGGTATTGCTGTTACCAATTTGCATGTTACATCCTGTTTACTTCGACCAAGTAATGTTTCCTGCCCAAATAACAAAACCTATCTACTACCACTTTAGTGTCTCATTTCCTAATCAAATTCCATTAGCACAGTCTGATTTAATTTGAATTCATTCCATTACCTTGTTTCATACTTCTTTATGATCATCTGATATCTTCTTTTAAAGACATCATGTGTCCCGTTAACCTGCTCTTCCAAGTCCCTGACAGAATAACAATGTAATCAGCAAACCTTGAAGTTTTTATTTCTTCTCTCTCAACTTTATTTCCTTTTTCGAATTTCTCCTTGGTTTCCATCACAGCTTCTTCAGTGTACAAGCTGAATAACATCGGGGATAGGCTACAACACTATCCAGTTTCCTTCTCCATTATTGCCTCCCATAACTTTTTCAAAGTCAGTTTTAAGCATCTCTTTGACACTAAAAGCCGAAAGAATAATCAAAAATCGATTACGTCTTCTTCACCAAGGAACCAAATTTTAGAACTGCGGAAGAAAATCGCAAGATGCGGATTGTAGAAGCTATCTATAGAAATCCATGTGCTATAGCACAGTGTGTTTAACACTTCCGTTCTTCGGCTTGACAGGCGCGGTAGCCGGCAAGACTTTTCTCATCTAGAAATTCATTTTATTTATTTATTGTGTTTTTTTTCTGGCTGGTGAGTCATTTTCGCGCCGCGCCGACGATACTGGAAGCAGCGAGAAAACGGAGTCAGTGGAGTTTTGGAATTACATGTTCCGGTCGGCTGAGTCAGCGCCTGAGGATAGAGTCGCGGGAAATGGACGGCTGAAAGTTGAGGCGGGTGTATGAGAGTCATACGGAGTGGTATATTACTATGGTAGATGTATAAGGATTATTTAGAAATAAGAGTTGGAGATTCTTTCGAACTGATAGGAGTAAATATACAGAACCAAATATCAAATTGCGCGATGCGTGTGAACATTCACTGTTGGTGTGAATCTATAGGGGACCATATTGTATTTACAATCAGACTCGTGTTATATTGACATGAAAAAACTGCAGTTTCTCCGGAATATCGGATTTTTATTTTTTAATCACATCAGCGTGAATGAGAAGGACATAATTTGGCGTGAGAAGTGTTCTATTGTTTGAAGAGATTAATAAACAAAATCAATGGACATCATCTTTTGTAGTCATAACTAGTTATTAATTTTGTGCAGCAAAATTACAGGCACGTCGCGTGCAGAAGGCACACAGCTCTCTCTCTCTCTCTCTCTCTCTCTCTCTCTCTCTCGTAGCTTGTGTTCACTGTAGCAGATCTAAATGTCGGTCACTGAGTGACCATATTCAATACAGCAGTAAATGTCAAATTTCAGGCGTTAGCACATTCCCTCCTGGGCTGTAGACGTCAAGAGTTCAAGCTCCACTCGCGACGTGTCTAGTCCA
The DNA here is from genome assembly GCF_021461395.2 of Schistocerca americana. Taxonomy (NCBI): domain Eukaryota; kingdom Metazoa; phylum Arthropoda; class Insecta; order Orthoptera; family Acrididae; genus Schistocerca; species Schistocerca americana. The sequence goes on from NC_060119.1 coordinate 942,420,387, forward strand.
AAAAGGACTATGCCAAATAATGGTTGCAATTCGTTATCCTTATGTTGCACCGAAGATGGTCCTTCAGTGACTGAAATCTATATCTGCTACAAAAACACAAGTTGACACTGATTGTTGTACCATCTTTGACCAATTACTTCCATCATTTGCCTGGCATGACCTGTTAGTGAGTTGATTCCCTCGTATTAAATGAACAGCAATATTCCAAAAAAGTAGGGTGATTTTACACATACACCCATTATAAGGAAGAACAACAAAAATATTTTTAGCATAAAACTGTATTACACTTCTGAAGTACACATCGCCATAGGGCTATGGGAACCAGGTTAGAGACGTGTGGGTTCAAACCCTCAGGCAAATAGGCAGTAAATTTTCTGCGCACTTCATGTATGACTTAACGAGAAAAGCGCAAAGGAATTTGTTAGAAGTACAGTTCACAGTATGCTACACGGTGTAAAGACAAGAGACGTGAGACCACGAGACAGCTGTGGAAGGGCCGGCCCTCGCGTATGAGAGCGGATTTGTAAGGGAAAGTGAGCAGAGGAGTGGCAGCGGCAGTTAGCACTCGGCCGGCAACCACGGGCTGCGGCGGCGAAAGCTGCGCGAAGCCCCGTGTTTTGCGCAGCCGCCTGACATCAGCACGCCGGCGGTCCGGTTACAGCCCCACGTCCTCCCACGCCGGCCGTTGACGCGGGCCAACACATGACCGAACTGAACCACCAGAGAGCGAACTACGTGCTTAAGCGACCCAGCTGATTGGAAGTACGCGCACGTGTATATCACTTGAGACGTAGTATAACCATTAAGGGCAACTCTATCATGGGTTTTCAAGAAGTGCACTCCAGATGCTTAAGCAGTGTAGGTCCTGAAATTATTGACTCTCTCTTAACGCCAATCGTCGCATCAAAAATACAAGGTGCACTCACATTAATATGACCACCTCCGATGTTCTACGGAAACGTGCAATAAACCACTCGCAGCCTACAGGTGGTAGCACTAGCATTGGGAGGTATATAAAGAGTGTCGCGAGACGCGGTAAACAAGGCAGTCGTCGTAATGCTGAAGCGGAGCTATTTATCTGACGTCCAAAAGGGCATGATCATTGGATTTCGGGCAAGGGCGGAAGTGTTTTCAAAACGGCTAAGTTCGTAAACTATTCGCGTGCTGGCGTGGTTAAAGTATACCGTGCATAACACAATGGCGCCGTACAAAACCAGCGCCGAGGCATCTGTGGTGTGCCAAGGATGGTAGATGACAGGAGTGAACTACGACTGCAGAGATGTGTCCGAGCGAATAGACGTGCAATTGTTGAGCGACTGACCGTCCAGATGAACCAAGGGGATTGCTACAGCGTCTCCTCAGCGACCGTTCAGCAGGCGTCGAGGTTCTTGCACCCATGCTGACTGCTGTCCATCGTCGGAGACAATGTCCACTTCTACATGCAGTTTGTTTTCCATCGGCACGATGGCATCTTCCAGCAGGACAATGCAACGTCTCACACGACTCGTAGCGTATGTGCGTGATTGTAAGAGCGCCGAGAGCTGGACTTTGCGCAGCAATACCGCATGTGAACGTCCACTGAGAGGCGATGGGTGGCTTTTTCAGATTAATCGCGTTTAATGCTCCATAGGACAGATGGTCTTTGGCGTGTTCGGCCCTGCAACGATCGTCGGAAGAGCCGAGGAGGGAGCGTTTCGTCACGGAAACGTTTTTGTATTCCCTGGGTGATCTCGTTATTCTGGAGGGCACAATGGACCAATACGAGTATGCATCTATCGTCGGAGACAATGTCCACTTCCACATGCAGTTTGTTTTTCATCGGCACGATGGCATCTTGCAGCAGGACAATGAAAAGTCTCACACGGCTTGTAGCGTATGTGCGTGATCGTAAGAGCACCTGAATGAGTTTATAGTACCCTCCTGGCCTTCAGACTCCCGGATTTAAACCTAATCGAGAATCTGAGACCACCTCGACTGGGCTGTTCGCGTCATGAATCCTCAGCCGGGAAACCTAGTGGAGCTGCGCACGGCACTGGAGTCGGCATGACTCCAAATCCCTGTCGGTACCTCACGGAACCTCACTGACTCTCTTCCTGCATGTTCGCGAAAAAATTGGTTACTCATACTTTCGACAGGTGATCACAGTAATGTGACTGGATCGTGTAATTCAGTTGGTAAACTCTAGCAACAGCTAGACGTATGGAGCATATCATTCTCTGGAAGTGAAAAGTAGAATTCTGGAAAAACTTAGAAGGAAATTATCTGCTAAAAAAAAAATTAAAAAAATTTAGCGACAAAACACGAAATAAAGTGGTACTAGGGAAAAATAAGGAAGGAAAGAAGTCTGTCAAAAATCTCTCTCAGACGAAGGGATACATTAGTGGAACATAATAACGATTCGATGTACTGTTAGCTTTTGGAAGGACCAATAGGGGAGGAAAATTAGACCACCTTAGGTGTTGTACAGAATCATAGCTAAACACAGACGTTTCAACAAACGATTTAATGATCTCGTAACTATATACTTAATTAAAAAGAGAGATGATGCATCGATGAATTGTTACTAATATGTTCTAATTTCTATGATTCTAATTCGTTGGCAATAAAAGAATTAACGTACTCATAACTGCATACTTAATGAAAAAGAGATATGATGCTTCGATAAATTGTTTATAATATGTGCCACAGTGGTTTTCGAAGCATTATCCTAGGCTTTTGCACGCAGTAAGCTCTGTGTTACCAGATTGGAGCACCTCTCACACGACGACTTAAAACTTCAAACTTGTCACGTGCTCGTTTTTTAGCTCATCAAACTCTGCCGAGTATCTCCCATAGTACTGTGACACTATCACCCTCGATAGAAATGATGCAGTTCGACGCTCAACTTGCCAAATGAACCAACTATTCTTTGCTTACAATTCCTGTCACTGGTGAAAGAAGACATGACACAACAGTGGTTATCCTCTGGTGTCATCACAATGTTCATATACTGTTTATGTGGGTAGATTGAGTACATACTCCTCAGGAACAAATCAGAAGCACAAAATGGTCTAAGGTTAAGAGGACACGTTTACTTAAAAACAGCTGATCACACACCAAGCAGCTACTAAAATATTACTATCCATCCCATTGTGCATAGTATGTCCTCTGAGATGAAATGTTGGTAATAATTGTGCTTGTTTCCTAGTCACTTTAGTGATGAAGTTCTTCATTCCTGGTAAGCAGTAATCTTAAACATGTCTTATTTCAACTGCTTGAGAGTCATTCGTTACATGGCAATTAAGTTCTTCCATCCTCCAAATTATTTACAACTTTTCTCTATCCAGGACAGAGAGCTGGCGTCGTTTCAACTACAAGCTTCAGCTCCTGTTTGCACAACTGTTGTTTACATAAATTACAGGTTGGCACCATTAGGGAGTTTACCCAAACGTAATTGCCTAACATACTACAAGTTCTCATTCAGAGAAAGAACGCAACTGCGACAGAACGTGCTTCGAGTGACATAAAGTGTGTCAGGCATACGGTTCCAGATGTAACTCGTATTTGCGTCACTGCTTGAAAAACCGCGGAGTTTTTCCGGAGACTTTTTGTTTTGACATTGCCATCCGCTTCAGCTGCTTTTGTACTTGTCTTTATTAGACAAGACAAAAATATTTAGTGCCTTTGTATCAGATGAACCGTCAGACAATAATTAGGCACGCTCTGTTGTCAGAGCCATTCTTTTGCGAATGTATTTATTGTCCAATCGTTTTTTACGATAGGACAGTACCCAAACTTGTAAAAAGAGCTAAAGCCTTTAAATTTCAATTTTGAAATTTGATATTATTTAAAAATGCAACCATTGACACAAGAGCTCTTCTGTTTAGTTGCTGTGTATTACAATCGCACACGATGTATTTGTGCTATAAGAGAATTGTTCGTTCGGCGTAGTTTTTCACAATATCTCGCAACATCGTGATCACACAGATCAGTTGGTTGTATCATTTCATATGCACTGCATTTTATAGACTTTAACACACTGCTGAGGCTGCACATCATTCGGTATGGAAGATAAGTACTACGTTTCAGACCGAATACTGTATAAAGTAAGTTCATGAAGGTTAAGAATTTCCAAGACTGTTTCTGATGGTGCCGTCAGCAGGCGGAAGACCTGTCGTGAGGAGTGAGGAAAGAGTAACTTGTTCCAGCTGCTATGATGTAATGCTCCCTTCAAGTTCATGACATAATATTTATTTAGGAAACTTACTTTTGCGTTCTTCAATTACTATTCCCCTCCACGGAACTCTTCACAATGTGGAAGATCTATCCGCTTAGAAAGGAAATAAAAGTATAACGTGCAGCCCTGAAGCAATACAATAGGAGAAATAACATGTTCGTCATCAATTGTCGCAGAGGGTATTTATGTAAAGTCGTTGTTTGTGGAAGAAGTTAACGAAAACAGTTCTCTAATATTCCCGAATTATCTTAGCCAATTAAAATTTTCCACTGTACTTTGCCGAATGTCAGGATAGACTTTCTTTCCTAGCGATTGTGGAAGTGAACGTGTGCAGTGATGTTGCTGTGTCCGAGATTTCCTGTTAATATAAAACATTGTCTAACAATACGCTCCATACTTGCACTCAGCTATATGGTATAGGCGAACTGCTTTTGATAAAAAGAGGTATTACGAACTGTGAATATGTCGTGCAGTATTATTACGCAGAATTAACTCTTTGCAGTGTTCAGTATGTTATTTTCATTAAACTATTTTATGCAGTAATGACAGGACAATCCACAAAACGTCTGCTTTCAGAACCGAACCACCTCTAGTTTTTGAAAATAGTAGCTAAGTGTACATCAACTGAACACTAAAGTGCAGTGTACCCTCAGGAGGTGCGCCTCTGTACCTGATCTTATTAAGTGTTTGACAAGCATTGCATAAATTCAGAGACCGATTCCTAGTTTGTTATTATATTTTTTTATGGCGCATGACGTAGCTTTCATTTGTACAAACATGTATAAACGTCATGTTCTGTTGTTCAGTTTCAAACTCCACTGCCCTCGGAGTCTCTCTAGAGTGGCTGGATGAAACATGGGACTTCCCAGAATGCAGTCACCAATAAGTCTTAAGTCCGAAAGCACCGTGGCGTTCAAACCTACCTTTGGTTAAATTGATTCACTTTTTAGCAACTGTCCGAGAACATTTATCTCGTGTCCAGCCACATAGACTTCCTAAACTAGCAATGGATTATAAACCATGGGGAAAGAGAATGCGGATATTCAGAGGAAAAGAATGCGGATATTCAGAGGAAAAGAATGAGACCGGGACAGGCGCTATAGCTGAGTGGGCTGAGTTGACCCCTGGCAGTTGTAGCGGGATGAACGCGGCAGCTTCGCGCACCTACCTGAACCAACAACGTAACGCGACTTTATAAAAGTCTGTGGCAACGAGTCAGTGTTGCCACAACTCTTCAGGGTGTTTCAAAAAGGACTTAACAACTTTGAAAATTCATGTAAATTAATTCATATTACCTACAGAGGTGATTGTGGTGCTAGTTTGTAGGGAAATACATCAAGTTTTGTCTCGCGTAGTTCGCTAGTGCCGAATCGCACCGTAAGGAGCGCTAGCGGCTGTTGCGTTAATGAAGGATGCCTTCACTGGACCCGAGCGTGCTAGCTGTGTGTTTTGGTTTGAAGAATCGAAGTCTGCGACAACAGTTCAGCGTAATTTCTGTAGCAAGTACGCTAGAGATCCTCCTACTCGGCCTACAATTTATAAGTGGCATAGCCGGCCGGAGTGGCCGAGCGGTTAAAGGCGCTACAGTCTGGAACCGCACGATCGCTACGGTCGCGGGTTCGAATCCTGCCTCGGGCATGGATGTGTGTGATGTCCTTAGGTTAGTTAGGTTTAAGTAGTTCTAAGTTCTAGGGGACTTATGACCACAGCAGTTGAGTCCCATAGTGCTCAGAGCCATTTGAACCATTTTTATAAGTGGCATAAATGTTTTGTAGAAACAGGGGGCTCGGTAAGATGTGGGAAATCATCAGGTCGCCCAAGCGCATCTGACTTCGTCGTTGAGCGAGTGAGACAATGTTTTGTCAACAGCCCTGCGAAATTGACCCGACGTGCACCTCGCGAACTGCAAATCCCACATACGACTGTTTGCTGTGTGTTGAGAAACAGTTTGCATTTGAAACAGTACGTATTGACGATCGTTCAAAATGGTTCAAATGGCTCTGAGCACTATGGGACTTAACATCTGTGGTCATCAGTCCCCTAGAACTTAGAACTACTTAAACCTAAGGACATCACACACACCCATGCCCGAGGCAGGATTTGAACCTGCGACCGTAGCAGTCGCGCGGTTCCGGACTGAGCGCCTAGAACCGCTAGACCACCGCGGCCGGCCTTGACGATCGTAAAAGCAATAAAAGACACTGATAAAATTGCTTGCAAGAACTTCTTTGTGGATATATTAAATCGATTACATGAGGATGAACATTCCTTGAATAAAATCATCTTTCCCGACGAGTTGACTTTCCACGTAAGTGGGAGATCAACACACATGACTGTAGGATTTGGGGCAGTGAAAATCCATATCAAACATTCCAACATGTTCGTGATAGTCCTAAACTGAACGTTTCTTGTGCGTTGAGCAAGAACAAAGGTATGGCCCATTTTATCCGTGAGAGAACCATCAACGGGATAGTGTACCTGCAATGTTACAGCGAGTTTGGGAGGAAATTGACTTAACCAATGGAAGCCACATCTTTAGTTTAAGATAAAAAACGTTCCCTACAAAATAACACTAAATCCAGCTCCATATCTTCTTTCAATAAATTTATATGAATTTTTAAATTTTTAAGTCCTTTTGAAACACCCTGTATAGTCGGCTATTGTTTTCGCCTGCAGTCGAGTGCGCTTCGCAGTTCAAAGCTGGCAACAATGCTGCGAGCAGTCAGGGATGTTCTTACGCTGCCTTGACTATAGGCATAACCTTGGGGTGGCAGAAGAAGAATGATGAATACTGCAATGTTAATCATAACACACTGTGTGAGTCTTGCTTTAGATTTACCCTAAAAACTGTAGTATCGTTAATAATCTGGTTATTATACACCTTCCCTGGAAATGGCCGCGACTAATAGATCACTCAAACGACGATAGGTCTCTGTGTGCAACTGAAGTCGTATGGGTGTCTGATGGGTCATTTACACCACGAAGAGGCTGTCGCAGTGAAACCGCAGTTCACACGTGGCCATGTTGGAGAGGTAAAGGAGACTGTCCGAGGAATGCTGACACTGGCTGGTCGCGTTGGGGTGAGGGCCCTGATTGATTCGAGGCCGGCAGCGGCACCGTAGACGCCGGAAACCTGAGACGCGGCTCTCCTGGAAACACGACTCCCGTCGGCTTGCGCATGGACGCGGGACTCTGGACTCTCTCTCTCTCTCTCTCTCTCTCTCTCTCTCTCTCTCTCCCCCTCTCTCTCCCCCTCTCTCTCCCCCTCTCTCTCTCTCCGACCCCCGCACAGAATGACTCTGCCCGAGGTTTTAAGCATTTGGCCGCAGTACTGAACTCGGGAAATGCCAGTTCGACTAAGCGTAAGACGAAATATCGAAGATATCCGTTCGCCGAAATTGCTCAATGTTATATGCTGTCGGTTCTAAGGGTAAAGAACGGTATGTCAAGCGATGTCTACTACGTAAGACGTTTGGGATTCACAAAAAACTGCTATACAGTAGATATGCTTCCAACAACAGAAAGGGACTGTGCGTCATGAACCATTCTTCCGTGTCCTAATGAGTAGAATCATCGATTACTGATACGCAACTTACAGATTCTATTCTGAGTAAATGTATGATTTATGTGGTACTGAAATGGTTCGGAACGGGCACAGGTGGTTGTGGAGTCAACAGGGAAGCTGCGAGAGTAATGAAGCAGCGTTGTTGATATAATGGCGCCTGAAGTGGAATCGAAACATGAGGCCTACACTAGAGTGTGAGGCACACTATACTTACTTTTTGTATATCTGGAACATTACACTCTACTGGTTGAAGAAATAGACGTAACCTGTTTAGTCCACTATCGCATTCGTGACTATACGAAAATGTGGAACAGAGAAACATTAATCGAATTGCCCTAGTTACACATAAAAATCTTCTCCCAAAGAGCGAGACCATTATAAAGACATGTTATATATTTAATTTCAATACAGAATGCCGTTTTTCTTAGAAGCTGTTACACAAAATAAATTCGCAAGGGAGTGAACACGTATTGGAAATTTTGTGTTTAGAATTTTCGGCCTCACTGTTTGGTTCTTCCTTGCGTTCTTAAGTCGTTCACTTCATCCATACGTAAGGTATACAATGGAGGCAATGCAGGGTGTATTAAAAAGAATAATCCGATTTTAAAAAATCATGATTATTATGTTGTTGGAGATATGGGCGTGAACAACCCCCTGTTGGTAAGAGCAAACTCTTCTATGTGGTTCACGCTAGGTAGCAGCAGTGTGCGCCCACTTCAGTTCTAGTGAAAACTGTGTTGGGGCAACAAAAAGAGTTTTCTGTTCTACGTTTTGTGCAGTGCGGGTTAGTAATAACTGTTCAGCGTGACTTTCGTATTAGGAATGGAGTGGATCCTCCTACAGCACAGAGCATTACACGATGGCATGAACAATAGCGACAAACAGGTTGTTTGTGTAAAAGCAAATCGCCGGGCCGTCCCAGAGTGTCTGACAAACGTCGAACGCATTCGCCGTAGTTTCACAAGGAGTCTGCAGAAATCCGTACGCCGTGCAGCTCGACAGCTCAACATGCCCCCGATGTCTGTCTGGCGTATGTTGCATCGACGTTTACACGTGAAACCACACAAAATTCAGCTACTGCAAGTTCTTCATGAAGGTCACAAACAACAGCGTGAGGGGTTATGTAATTTCGTTCTTGGCAAGATGAAGGATGGCAGTTTTCTTCCAAGCTTAGGTTTAGTAACGAGGCAACATGCAATTTAAATGGAAAGGTGAACCATCATAATGTGAGAATATGGGGTACGGAACAACCACATGAAGTTGTACAACATGAGAAGGACTCTCCAAAATTTAATGTGTTTTGTGCAGTTTCACGGGAAAAGGTTTATAGTCCATTTTTCTTTGCCGACAACACTGTAACAGGAAGCACATATCTCGATATGCTTGAGAACTTTCTTTTCTCAAAGTTGGAGGCTGATTCGAACGACTTCATTTACTAACAGGGTAAGACACCGCCACTGTGGTATGTTGAAGAGTGGGAATTTTTAAATCAATGGATTACTGAACGATGGATCGGTCGCACTGGACCAAATGATTCAGCCTTACATTACTAGCCTCCAAGATCACCAGACCTAACTGTATGTGATTATTTCTTGTGGTGGTTTATAAAAGACTGTTTATGTGCCTCCGTTACCAACAACAATGAATGAACTGTGACATCGCATAACTACAGCTGTGGAAGCTGTAACTCAAGACATGCTAGCTGCAGTGTGGTAACAATTTGAATACCACACTGACGTATGCCGTGCATCTCGGGGGTGGGGGGGGGGGGGCATACTGAAGCCTTTCTTCCAGACATTACCATTTAGGTTCGTTGAGGATCTCCGTTACACTTTGTAAGGCCTATCCTGACTTGCTACGATCCTAGTAGCGCGTGTCTGCATTGGATTGACGTCATTTACACATACACCACACTTTCCCAGAACTCTCCCAACAAATCAAAGTTTTCCCATTCACCTTCCCTATAAATGGTTCTTCACCTTGAATAGTCTGTTTTTCAATAACGAGAATATTTATTTCACTATCAAGCATTTGTAAGTTTGTGAGGTGGTGAAATTGTGCTATGCTATCAGAATTCTCATATACCGTTTCATATTTAAAAACAGAATTTGATGTATCTGTCATCTGTCTGTCGTCATCACTTTCAGAGCCACATTTATGCGAAACAGACGAATAGAAGGCTTACTTCAGGTCGTTGATTCTAAGTAGAACCAACAATTCGTAGCAATTGCTGGTGGTATTTTGCCGATATCAGACAGCGAAAGTTGTTGCAAGCTAGACGCAAAACTCTTCTTACTAAAGCAAGAGCTGTCATTAAATTTTTTTTTCTATTTTTTCTTAACTTTTCTGTTGTTTAGAGAGGATTGGAATCTCTTAGAATTTAATTTTATGATTCTCGTTTATTTTTACTGTTTAAGGCGGTCTAATGTCAAAAGGTTTTCATCCAAATTCGTCAAATGATTTGTTATATTCTGGTACAAAGTAAAATTAGATATTTTTGAGACTAATGCAGTTGCTTTAAAGACGTACTCGAGAGAATGCCTGCAAAGATAGTCGAACCGTTGTGTTTTGCTTTCCATCATAACGTTACCACAGACGACGAAAAACGGAAAAGAGTTGTAGTCGCGCTGTTTTCTTTGATCCGGCGCTACATTTGGTTCAGGAAATACGCAGTGAAAGGAATCAGTTGCCGCTTAGTGGTGAACAGAGTAAACCGTGTTCTGTTAGTACTGTTTGCGTATTGGCACAAGACTGACGGACTGTAAATAAAGCGTCAGGCAGGAAACGGGGACAGTGCTCCACTTAAGTTTGCTGACGTCAGGCGCCTGGGCTAACAAAAGACAAATCAAACAAGATTTTCGGCCAGGCAAACGTTTCATGTCTGACTCAAGACTGGAAGTATCTCTTACGAAGCATGATGTTAAATCATCACAAAATGGAGCACATCTAAAAATTCTCGTGTATCTGGCACTAACTCTAAACGACATTTTGTAAAACGAAAGACAGAGAAATACGTTTCTGAATGGTGCGGGGATAGACGGCTTGCAGGATAGGAGCGTTATCTGGCGAAAGTCAGTAATTTTCATTTCTTTCTTATTTTTGTATAATGGATTGAAGAACGAAAGGAGGTTACGGATAACAGATTTGGGAGGCAGGTCGTCCTCGCTTTGACAGATGCTTAAACTGTAGCACGACGTAGTGCGATATGGTAGGTGTGAGGAGAGAAAACGGACGGTAAGGCCATGGCTGAGCTTAAACAATACCTGAACTGCGTTCTTTATATAGCATAAGTCTCTAAGAAACGAGGCTATTTTATAAATTTTAGTTATTTTTAAATATTTTGTGCAAGTGTTCGTTTAATGGCCTGTGTAATTCTCATTCCAGTGTAAGCGCACATATTAAAATCATTCACGTCGAAACTAATGCTTTTGATGACGTCCGGACATCTATTGTGGTAACCGTCGCTGTCCAAAAATACGAACTGTATGTCTGAAAATTATACATCAGTTTTTCAGATATTCAACCCAAAAGTGTCAGTATCTGAAATAAATTTTGATCTCCAGTTAGTGAAGAAATCGAAAAAGAAATGGTGGCCGGAAGGCTGAATCAGCACATTGAAAAGTAGAAACAACCTTCTTTGGAATTAAAAGCAGAAGTGGTAACATTAAGAGTGCAATGGGAAAACCACTGTTAAACGCAAAGGGGAGAGCGGGTAGGTGGGAAGGGTACACTTGAAGCGCTTCATGAGGGTTTAACTTGACCGATGACATGATAAAAGAAGAGACAGGAGTCGGAAAAATATCGTTCACACAATTCCGAAAACAGCAAGGGCAGATAGGTGAGAAAACTGTCGCACAAGTAGCTTAACGTCTCATACACCCAAGTTGCTGACAAGAATAATATGCAGTGGAATGGGAAATAAAATTGAGGATGTGTTTGGCTTTAGGAAAGATAAAGACGCCACTAACACTGCGCTTGATAATGGAAACAAGACTGAAGAAAAATCCAGATCTGGAAAAAGCGTTCGACAATGTGCAATGGTGCAAGATGTTCGAAATTCTGAGACAAATAGAACTACAGGAAAAGGCAAGTGATGCACGTTATGTATAAGAAGCAAGAGATAATAACACCGATGCAGTGTTTGGATTAAAAACGATGAATGACAGAAATGTAGTCTTTCGTCTCTCATGTTCAATCTGTATATCAAAGAAGCAGTGACAGAAATAAAGGTTTAAGAGGGGAACTAAAATTCTGGGTGAAATGTTATCATTGGTGAGATTCGCTGATGACATTGCAATCCTTAGTGAATGTGAAGAAGAATTAGAGGAGCTTTTGAATGGACTGAACACGCTAACGAGTACAGAACATGGACTGAGAGTAGACCGGAAAAAAGACAGAAGTAATGAAAAGTAGTAGAAATGAGAACAGCGAATTGCTTAACATCAAAATTGGTGATTACGAAGTAGACGAAGCAGTTAGATAAAAATTGAGGTCCAGTTGCCCGGGTAACGGCACCCCTTGAGCAGGCATGCCTTTTAAAAGAAAGGCACATACAAGTGAACACAGACAGCGTGTTCTGCGGAGGGAGATGTGTAGCTTAACAAGGAAGACCAGTTATCCTCTACTGCCATATCATTAAATTTTTCCTAAATCTACTTTATCTCCCACTTGGAGAAAGAGGAAAAGTGGCCAGCGTGTGTTCACCAGAAACAAAAAAATTTCATGGGAACAAAGTACCTACAGTGGCTTGCAGGTTGTAGGATATATGTAGAATTGAAGTGCATCGCGCAAGGTAAATGGTACCAATGTTACCGATTTTCTTTCCTATTCCATTCTTATACTGAGCGAGGGAAAAGCGACGTCTACATGTTCCGTGTTAGCGTACTAATCTCTCTTAGTCGCGTGATAACTACGCGAAATACACGTTGGCGGCAGCATAATGGTCGCCCGGTCTTCTTTAGAGACAGGTTCTGTAGATTTACCCAACAGAGCTCTTGATAACAAGGTTGTATTTCTTCCAATGGTTTGTCGTGTAAGTTGCGCGAGCATTCCTGTTTACGCATTTTTATGGACTGTACCGACCTATGGGCTGTAGAGACCTTTTAAGATCCTAGCAGCGTCTCTTAATACGTTTGCTGTCTGTGATGCCTGCTTAATAAAGACACTAAACAGTAGAACAGTACCGCAGAATTGATCACACTAGCATCTTGTATGTGATATTCCTTACAGATGCATTGCATTTTTCCTTAACCTTTTCAACCTCTTCGCCTACCCTAATGCTGATTTTACGTAATAGTCCCATTTCATATAGCCACTTTGACCAAGTGGTTACCACACTGGACTCGCATTCAGAAGGACGGTGGTTTAAACCCCCACCCGGCCATTTGGATTTAGGTTTTCTGTGATTTCCCTAAATCATTTAAGGCAAATGCTGGTATGGTCCGTTTGTGAACGGCACGGCGGATTTCCTTCCCCAAACGTTCCCAATTCGAACATGTGCCCTGTTCTAACGACCTCGTTGCTGACGGGATATTACAGTCTAATATTTCCTCCTCTTTCCTTCCCTAAATACATATAGTATGGTAAGTGCTCAAGAAGTTAGTCGCTGATATTGTAACTGGCTGGCTCTGAGCACTATGGGACTTAACTTCTGAGGTCATTAGTCCCGTAGAATTTAGATCTACTTAAACCTAACTAACCAAAGGACATCACACACATCCATGCCCGAGACAGGATTCGAACCTGCAACCGTAGCAGTCGCAGCCGGCCGGAGTAGCCGAGCGGTTCTAGGCGCTTCAGTCTGGAACCGCGCGCCCGCTACGGCCGCAGGTTTGAATCCTGCCTCGGGCATGGATGTGTGTGATGTCCTTAGGTTAGTTAGGTTTAAGTAGTTCTAAGTTCTAGGGGACTGATGACCTCAGATGTTAAGTCCCATAGTGCTCAGAGCCATTTGAACCATTTCGTAGCGGTCGCGCGGTTCCAGACTGTAGCGCCTAGAACCGCTCGGCCACCCCGGCCGGCATTGTAACTGGATGCTGTATGGTTCTTTCTCTTTGTTATAGGTAGTAACTTACTGTCTGTTTTACTTTTTATGAAAAGAAATGTTGTTGGTAACAATTTCTTGTTATTTTTAGTCTCGGGTGTTGAGTGGAGTGAGATAGCATTCAGATTTAGTGCTTACTGAGTAAACCGTTTTGTTTGCTTGTCACTGACATCTCACATACAGCAACCACCAAGTCGACTGCCACAACTAATTTAAACAAATGCTTCTCTTTCCGTTCTGTCACGTGCTTGATTCACCATGTTCTGAACCAACATCTGATAGTGTCCGCCCCCGGTGGCTGAGTGGCAGTCAGCCTTCGGCGGCGCAGCGGTTCGGACGGTGTTTACGTCCCTGCCGCACGTCTGCGCGAGAAGTGTTTACGTTACGTGTGTAGCGGTGTGTCGCGGTAATACATAGAACGAATCATGGCCTTCTCCTTCCGCAAATCGACACTGAAATTTAGTTTTGTTAACGAATATGCTCGACCGAAGGCTTACGAGATCGAACGTTATTTACGGGACGAGGTGAAAATCGAACCTGACGTTCTAGTTGGAATCCACTTATCTATAGTCAGCAGCGTGGTTTATGTCAAGCTTATAAATGAAGCGGCATGTGACGAACTACTACTTCGACACAGACAAGGACTTCGTTTCTGTCATTCGGACGGGAATGTTGGAGCGGTAACAGTTGAACACGCCGGCATGGGACTCAGAACGATCCGCGTCTTTGAGCTTCCATTCGAAGTGCCAGAAGAATTGGTGACAGACGCCCTGCGTCCTTACGGAACGGTCCTATCCCACGTGGCTGAAAAATGGGCGAGCTTCAAGACGTATCCTGTCCTCAATGGCGTCAGACAAATACGGATTGAACTCCGAAAACACGTCCCGTCATACTTGTACATCGCCGGTTGTAGGGCGATTGTCATTTACGACGGACAACCAAGGACGTGCTCTGGATGTGGGAAGGAGGGACACATACGTTCTGAGTGTGCTCAACGGAGGTTATTACAGCTGCCACGGGATGATCCACCCCTCACGCCGCATCCGACTGTGCTCCCCATGACTTACGTCGCCGCATTACGCGATGACGTGGGCCGCGAGACAGACGCGTACCAGAACACACAGACAGCGGCGGATCGTGGCGAGCCACAGAAAGACGACGTTGCGCTGGACCGCCTGCAACAGTCACAGGACGCCCTCTCTTCGGTTCCGCTTGAGGCCCCTTCAGATAAGGTACTTGGAGACGTCGAAAATACGACGGCGCACGATTCTGACGTCCCCCACGAACAACTGGAGACCATGCTGACCTCTGATTCCGAGGCTCGGCAACGTAAACAGCGCTCACCAAAACGCCGGAAGAAGCGCCGCCTCACGGTGGAGAACGATCACTCTGATCTAGTAGATAATTCTGAG
Source organism: Schistocerca americana (assembly GCF_021461395.2). Lineage (NCBI taxonomy): Eukaryota > Metazoa > Arthropoda > Insecta > Orthoptera > Acrididae > Schistocerca > Schistocerca americana. Next base: position 942,435,623 of record NC_060119.1, read on the forward strand.
AAGTTTACGGGTACAGAACAGACGACCATGGATACAGAAGAACTACATCGCGTGGATGCAACAGTGGCCAGCGGGACGGCGGCACGACCTAATGCTGACGATGCTCCAGACACAGCGAAGGAGCTCGCTAGACGGCAACAGGATACTGAGGAGGCTACGGCGCCTGCGTCGCACGACAACGATGGGACACTAGGGGACTGGTCAGAAGAGCCACCCCCTTGGGGAACAGATGATGCCGGAGGAACTGCTCCCACGCACTCTCCCGGTGTAAGACCGGCAGGGTGCACGGAATAATGGCAGACTATATGAGGGGACGGCGGGGGACGTTAGTCCGACAGCAGCCTATGTACGGCAAAATTAGCGACCGTACGGTACCCTATCTACGTTGACCGCCATGCACCAAGCTTATCGGATAGGGTCTGTTAACATCAATCGCATTGGGACGCCGGTGAAAATCAAGATGCTCAGTGACATGATAAAGGCTGCGGATTTAGACATCGCACTATTACAAGAAGTTCGGGTACTTCCCCCCTCGGACTTTTACGGTTACGACGTTTACTGTTCCCCGTGTGACGAAAGAGGCGTTGGTACAGCTATACTATTAAAGGAAGGGATACGTGCAGACGAAGTAGAGTATTTGCCTTCTGCCCGTGGTACGGCCGTGACCATAGGAGGAATACGTTTGATCAACATATACGCACCGTCAGGTTCGGATAAGAGAAGGGACAGAGCAGATTTTTACGCCCATGAGGTTGCACCGTTGTTCCAGGGACGATACGATGGTTGCATACTCGGCGGAGATTTTAATTGTGTGCTTGACAGAAAGGACCAACAACCTAACTATACTACTAGCCAAGAACTTAGGGAGCTGGTCAACGGGATGGAATTAGTCGATACATGGGACCTGAAGTATCGCAACCAACCAGGATATACATTTTTTACTAGCCACTCCGCGGGCCGTTTGGATCGAATCTACGTTTCAAGGGCGTTAGCAGTGTCGACGGTGGACGCAGAAATATGGCCGACAGCGTTTACAGACCACGAGGCATATATTTGTACAGTTAACCTTGATAGACAGCAGGTGTGGAGACGGAGGGGTAATTGGAAGATGAACGTCTCCCACCTGCGAGATGCAGAATGCCGACGCATGGTGGAGGACGCGTGGCATGGCTGCCTCCGTCGACGAAATTCTTTCGGTTCTATCCTGCAGTGGTGGATCGAGTGCGCGAAGCCAGCTTTACGGAGGACGTTAATAGGTTATGGGAAGGAGGTTTCTCAATGGCAGCGCACGACCACTGAGTTTTACTTTACGGCTCTCCGGGAACTGTTAGCTCAACCACCTACACCAGAACGCCAGACGGCCGTCCACCGAGTTAAGGCGAAGCTGGTACAACTTGCGACGCAGAGGATGGCAGGTACGATGATACGCGCGAGGTCGCAGGATTTCCTGCCCAACGAGGTTCCCTCGATGCATTACGTGATAAAGGAAAGACGAAGAAGACGCAGGAATTTAATACATGAGATCGATCTCGGCGATGGCCGTCGTTTTACAACACAGAGGGGCATAGCACAGGCGTTCACGGATCATTTTAGCAGATTCTATGCGAGCAACGGGGAGGGTCAGAGGGAGCTGGGGAACGTCCTGGAAGAGATCCCTGACGCGACGACTGTGAACGGGGAAGCAGACGGGTTATCCGAAATTACGTGTGAAGAGCTGGAAGAAGCGATTACACGAGGTGCTTGCAACAAGTCCCCAGGTCCAGATGGATTCCCGTTGGAATTTTACCGTGCCTTCGTGACCATTATGACACCGATGTGGCTATGTATGTTTAATGAGCTTCTGCGGCAAGAAGTACCGGTTCACATACAGTTCACGGAAGGACTCATGATACCGATACCGAAGCCCCGTGGTGGCAAACGGCCTTGTGATTATCGCCCCTTGACCCTCCTTAATAGTGACTACAAGATCTTCATGCGCATCCTGGGAAGTCGTATCAAAAAGTCGCTGGAGCATCGAATACATGCCGATCAGACTTGTCTTGGCGGCATCAGTAATATCCACACAGCCTTGGGAGACTATCGTGACGTCGTCGCCCTCGCGGCTGCATGCCGCCTCCGGGGGGCGATGGTTGCTGTAGATTTCGATCATGCTTTTGATCGCGTGGATCATGTGTACCTCGCGGCGGTGATGAACAGGATGGGTGTCTCGCCATTATTGACCAATGCTGTGATGCGGCTGTTGCACGGCGCCAGATCAGCGATGGTGGTCAACGGAGGGAGAACTGAGTATTTTACGATCTTAAGATCAGTGAGACAGGGTTGCCCCTCGTCGATCCTCCTTTATGCGATTGCCTTAGAACCGTGCCTCGCAGGCCTTCGCCGCCGTCTTATCGGGATCTCCCTACGGCATTTATCATTCAAATGCAGAGCATATGCGGATGATATTGTGTTCCTCGTACGGAATGAGAGGGAGACTCAAACAGCACTGGATTGGCTACAGACGTATGGGATGGCAGCTGGAAGTGTGGTCAACTACCGAAAATCACAATTCATGCATGTGGGGCGTGGCCTAGAACCAGGAACGGAAGGACCCTTACCTGCGGTGGAAACCCTTCGCTGTTTGGGTATCACCTTTCATAAAGAGACAGCGGGAACGGCTGCGGACAACTACCGAAGATTGTTACTCAGAGTCCGCACGGCAGTACGACTAAACGCCCTACGGTCGATGGATATGTTGCAGCGAGTGTTACTCGTCAACCTTTATCTCGCGCCCATGATGTGCTACCTGACACACCTTCTCCCCTTGACGCGTACGATGGCTATGAGGATTCAGGCGGCTTTTGGGTACTATGTGTGCCTGGGACAACTCTTTAAGGTACAGTACAACACGCTTACCCTCCCAGCGCGAGAGGGGGGCGTTGGTTTAGTGAACGTGCACGAGAAGGCGCGTGCCATGTTTATTAATACTATGCTCAAACGGTGGCGCAACAGGGACCACTCGCTTACGGGGACGATCATCGAAGAACTCGTACCAACATCGCATCTTCCTCCAGTCAGTGTCGGCCATATATCGCCCCCTTTAACGTATGTGCGCACGTTCATCGTGGAACACAGTTACGTTCGAGAGCGTTTACCGACGACCCGACAGTCGACATCGAAGGACGTGTACCATCTGCTCCTTCGACAGATCGCCCGGAATAGGGTGGAACGCAAACATCCAGCTGTTAATTGGCACGTGGTGTGGCGCACGGTCCACCACCCCCACCTACCTACATCAGTGAGATCAACATGGTACCTTGTCGTCAACCGAAAATACCCTACAAATGATAAAAAGTACGCAATACATTTGGCGGATTCGCCCTTGTGTCAGCAATGCGGCGTGCTGGATACGGACGACCATCGGCTGGTCTGCGGCGAGGCATTGGCTGTCTGGACTCTCGCAAGAAAGATAATAGCGTTC